>NC_068357.1:9362509-9582957 GCF_020536995.1 Dreissena polymorpha
GACACTCAAATATTGATTGAACCATGATTGTCGCCCGTCGTATTGAGCGTCGAGAGAATGGCGCGAGAATGTCGAAGGTCGACACGCGACATTCAACTTGGCCCTATCCGGATTCCGTACTTTGCCACGCCGCTAAAGAAAACATATCGAAAACTAGATTACTCGAACACAATATGATTTCTTCTCTGGATCTGAATAAATTGTACATGTCTCAAAAAGTAATATTTGTACAAGGACCGTATACTGTCCATGTTCTAACCATTTAGAAATTATACAAGAAGCTAACGGAAACAAACGTGTAATATATTTGCCTATTATTGACATTCACTTTACTTATCATATCTAACGAAAATACTGTATGTGTGCTAGGCATACATATTCTAAAGAGACCTTTGCGCGTTTTTGTAAATTGAAAAAAATGAAAAAAAGTTTTACATTCGCAAATTTTCGTCGATATGATGTATTTGCAAGTTAACAGTAACACTGAATATTAACAATTCTCTAAAATATCAATTAAATGGATTTTTGACGATTTTAAAACCTGACAATTATACCGCGAAAAAATAGTATGAATTTAAGAGTTCTGTTGTTATCGTTGTGGTTTTTTTTACAGTACGAGCATTGCTTATATAAAGTATAAAATACATCTCACACTGTACAAGTACGGATGGCCGATTGGTTTAAGCGTTAGACGTTTACTAAAATGGTCGGTGGCTTGAGCCCAGTTGAGGATTACTTCTTTTCTTTGTTTAAATTGTATTCTTGTTTTTACTGCAGTTAATTATTTCCGATGTTTACGTTTATCAATTTAAAACATTTAATGTCAAACTTCAATACATGACATAATATGTCAAAATGTCCCTTTAACAAATGTAGATAACATTTTGTCGTATTACTAAACTTCGTAAGTCAAGTATGTTTGATTTTATGTGAAAATATTATACACATAATATATAAGTAAGAATCAACTGAAAAAGCGGATACATTAAACGTATTTTTCGCAATGAAATGGAACCGCAATGCAAATATAAATTTACACGCACAGTAAGTGTATACATATTCATGAACTATCGAAAGGAAGACAGGGCGCGCGGTAACCAGGCACGGTTGCTGTTCATAGAGAAATTGTCTTAAAACGTAATGCGTTAACAAATTAAAACATCAATCTGTTCATTCCACGCAATAAGTATTAAGATTATTTTCATGTACTAAAATATTAAGTTGAATAACGATGAAGTCAATCTAAAACAATCAGTGGCATTTTGTCCGAATGTTCTAGTAAACGACAATTATCGTCACTTGCAAGGGAGAAAAAATCGGAGATCTGAGAAAACGCCTAACCAAACATCTTTGTTCCTCAGATGCATAAGTAGGACAGCAATTACATAGGCATTGATTTAAGCGCCGGTTGTCTTTTAAAGACACTCGTTGGTTGTTATATTTTTTTCATTATTTACTAAATATTTGGGTCAGCTTTGCAAAAGTTCAGTTTTGTATAACGGTGTGTATTATATCAATATAAATACAACTCAATGTGTTGTAGTAAAAAACAATTAATTAATTCATCCAGCATCGATTCTAATAAATTTTCGCTTGTGCACTTTATACGTTCATTGCACTACAAGGTATTAATGCAAACTATTTATTCGAAGAGGATTGATATGGAATGTCAATAAAAACTTGTGGACACTTTTAAATACATTAATACACTTTTTTATATTCAGGTTATTTCTGGGTTGGTGCAACAGACCTGGGCTATGAAGGGGACTGGATATGGGCAAACTCGAAGAAACATTTTAGCAATGCATATACTCGCTGGGTGACAGGCGAACCAAACAACTCAGGAGGGTCGGAAAACTGTTTAGCTTTGTCAACACATTGGGGCTGGAACGATGGGACGTGCTCAAAAATGTTTAATTTTATTTGCGAGAAAAATGGGTAAGAAATAATGTCGTCAAGTCTTTGGAATGATATGAAATTAAACGCGAAAAATAATGTTTATTGTCATGTAACCACCTTCTATGAAGAAGTATTATAGTATTCCATATGTATCGGATATATGATTTCTCGAATATATTGTTACATCGTTTATGGGTTGTTGTTGTGCGTTTTTTCAGATAGTAAAGTGCGACGACATCAATCAAGCTTCATAGTATGTAGAGAAGCAGTTTAAAAAACAAATACTTTTTTAAATAAATGCGCCGTAGCCACGCTGAGGCACACCGAGGCAGTTGCCTCGGCTAAAATTTGCAGAGCAATGTTGAGATTACAAGGAAAAAAAGGAAAATTTATATCAAAGAATAAAATCTATATAAGAAATTGAGGCAATTTAATGAATTTAAGGCACTATGATATTCACAAACAAATAATATCATTGAGTACAATTGGTTCATGTTGAGGCAGATAATTATTTCATTATAATAACTTCAATTGATGCCAAATGGCTCGGCAAAATGATTAGGAAAATCCGTATATTAAACAAAGCGTCGCACTGTACACTTACAATCATTGTGGACATCGGAACGTACCGAGCGAAAATCGGGTGTTTTACGGCCAGGTCTGGGACTATTTTGGACCTAGACACACTTCGGGTGGTTGGCGTTTTCGCCTTTATTGGAATTCTCCTCTTTATGGCCGGCGTCGAGTTTAATCCGGGACCGTTTCAGGTGGTAAGAATCTTTGTTTACATTAGAATTTTCAAATTATGATATCCCGCGTATTAAACTTTTTTGATATGAAGAAGTTCAAGTATTTTCTTTTTAATAGTCAATGAAGTTGATGATAGAACGTTCATGATAGAACTGTCAACTGACAGAAAATGATGACGCAGTGCTAAAACAAAATGTTACACAAGAAAATTGAAAAAAATGGCCAAAAAGTTTACTGATTTAAGTTAAATATTTGTACTCCTCATGATAAACAATATGCCCCTGTGACGCAATCGGTAGGGCGTCAGACTCTGGATCCATTGCTCAATATTATATTGTCACTGCGTTGGTTCGAATCCCAGTAGGTCCGTGTTTAAGTAAATTCCATCAATGATCCTTTTTATATGTGTTTATGATTGAAAACGCTTTTGATTTAATGCATTTAAATATTTCTTTTAAGAGCCATATTTTGCTTTCAAGCTCTAAATGGAAAAACAAATCGTCCACGAATTTTTTCACGGTGAACTTGTCTGAACTACAACAACAAGTTTGCGGAAGCTGATCTGATGTTAACTTAAGAAATAATATTTTGTTATTGCTTCTTGTACATGTGAGCGGAGTTTTAGCGCATTGCGAAGGCATAAAACGTGGACACGTTCTTCTAGGAAAGAGGAACGGCTAAATGGCATCGCTTTAATGTTTGTGCATAAACACATTCCAGTTGATCGAAAACAAATTCTTCAAATGTGAGATTCGACTTGAGACAGGAGAGTTGAATTAGCGTTCAATAAGATTGATATTTAAAAACTGAAGAATAATAAAACATGTTCATGAAACATTATTCGCTAGATAAATCTGTTTCTTCATATTAAAAGGTAGATCTATTTTATTTTAGTATTTCAATAATAAATATGTAAAGCACATTATATTATCCACATACATACTATGGCTTGTATGAGAGAGCTGCGTCTCAATTTTTTATTTTTTCTATCTAACTTCAAATGAAGTATATGACTATTTTTCTATAGTTAAGTTTGTTACATCATTGTCACTTCAAACACGGTTTATGGTACCAGAATATAAAATTGACAATGAACGTGTAGCAGGTTTTTGTGTGAACTTTATTGATACCAAACGATAATATGTAGCGTCCACGATTCCGATAATTTAGGAATAAAATGTTGTTTTTTAATGGCCTTTAAAACGCACCAGAGACGTTCTAGGTAAAAATAAAAACCAGGGGGGGCATGTCCCCGGACCCCCCTAGAAGGACCTAAGATACTGCCTCGGCTTAAATTTGGGTCTGGCTACGGCACTGTACACCCTAAACTGTATCATTCTTATCACGTAAACTCCTAAACTTTTGACTAAGAATAAATAATATTTTAATGATTGTAATATTTAAAAAATCTTAAATTGCGAGTCTGACTGTGGTATATTGATACATGGTCCAAGGGAGATAAATCTTGTGAGTATGCTGCAATAGAACTGTAATAGTTATCTACCAAATGACGTAAGCTACTCTTCAATAAGAAGTTATTGTTGGTATGATTATGATAAAATGAATACACTAAATAAAACCATTGAAACAGAGTAATGACTTGTTTCTGCGTTTATCCTGTGTTGTAAGGACACCACAAATTGGCGACGAGGACGAAACGAATCTACAATGTTCAGTGCATCCTAAGAACTAACTGTCAAGCGGTAAATACGTGCAATGGCGACGTACGGCCGAATTAATGAATTCGACGAACAGACTGAAGATTGGGGTCAGTACATTGAACGTTTAGGCCATTACTTCGTAGCAAACGAAATTGACGATAATGGAAAGAAACGGGCCATATTTCTATCAGTTTGCGGTAGTAAAATCTACAAACTCATGTGTGATCTGCTGTCACCAGCCAAACCTGGTGATAAAACATTCGCTCAACTGGCTGAAATTGTCAAAAACCATTTACAACCCAAGCCATCCGAAATCGTACAAAGATACAAGTTCCACAGTTGTTTCAGAACGAGTGACCAATCAGTATCAACCTATGTTGCTCATTTACGTCATCTTTCTGCTGACTGTAACTTTGGAGACACTTTAGAGCCTATGTTACGAGACAGATTGGTTTGTGGGGTAAACAATGACCGGATTCAGCGACGGTTACTGGCTGAGCGTGAATTAACTTTTGAAAGGGCATTAACAATAGCTCAGGGAATGGAACAGGCAGAGCAGAGTGCTGCAGATCTACAGAAAAATGAGAAATTGGGTGCAAATAGTCATTCTGTAAATAAGGTCAAACATGACAAACATTCCAACTATTCAAAGAAGCAGACTCCTCCATTGAAAGAGTGTTGGAGATGTGGGGGGAAGAAACATACTCCTCAAGAGTGTTACTTTAAAGACAGTGAATGTTATATTTGCAAGAAAAAGGGGCATCTCAAGAAGAAATGTAAAGAAGCCCAAGAAGGTACTTCATCAAAGAACAAAAGTAGTTCAAGATACAAAAAGAAATCAAAGCATCTGTACTTAGATGGAAAAGAAGACAATAGTTCAGACAATGAGTATACCTTTTATAGAATGAATTCAAATAAAAGAGAGAAACCCATAGTTGTGAATTTTCTGTTAAATGGCATATCAGTCCCCATGGAAATAGATACGGGAGCTTCCAAGTCAGTCATATCGCGAAAGACGTTAAAGTACATAGACGGGAAAATGAAGCCAACTCATGTTAAGTTAAGGACATATACGGGGGAAGAGATACCAATCGTGGGCGAAACCATGATACGAGTATCCAGCGGAAACCAAACGCGCGATTTTACAGCGATCGTTGTCGAAGGCGATGGTCCAGATTTGGTCGGAAGAGACTGGCTTCAATCTATACAACTGAACTGGCATAGTAGTTTTAAAACGCTCGAAAGTACTGATGAAAACGATTTAATTCGTGATTTTGAAGGCATTTTCGACGGCGAAAGAGGTACTTACCAGGGAATTAAAGCTAAGATAATACTTAAAGATGGGGCACAGGCCAAATACTTTAAGGCAAGAGCGGTACCGTACGCACTTAAAGAAAAAATTGGTAAGGAACTGGATAAGTTAGAGACAGAAGGTACAATAAGGAAAGTACAATACTCAGAATGGGCAGCTCCAATAGTGAAAGAAGATGGAAGTATCAGGATATGCGGGGATTATAAAGTAACCATAAATCCTGCGTCACAATTGGACAATTACCCCATTCCAAAGACTGAAGATTTATTCGCGAACTTGAAAGGAAAATACTTTTCCAAGTTAGATCTCAGTAACGCGTACCAGCAGATTGAATTAGATGAAAATTCAAGACAATACACTACAATCAATACTCACCAAGGACTTTACGAGTACAATAGACTTTGCTATGGAATATCTTCAAGTCCAGGAATATTCCAAAGAGTTATGGATAACATTGTACAAGGGCTAGAAGGAGTAAGGGTGAGAGTAGATGACATTTTAGTAGCGGGAAATACTGTGCATGAACACAACACAAGAGTACGCGAGGTTTTTAAGAGACTTCAAGAAGCAGGAATGAAACTGAAGAAAAGTAAATGCATCTTCATGGGTAAAGAAGTGATATATCTTGGACATAAAATATCAGAATCAGGGGTTGAACCACTTTAAGAGAAAATTCAAGCAGTGGAAGCAATGGAAAGACCCACTGACAAGAAAGAGCTACAGAGCTATTTAGGGTTCATAAACTATTATTCGAGATTTCTACAAAATATCTCGACAGTGTTAGCGCCAATGTACTTACTTCTTCAAAAAGGAGAACCATTCACCTGGGGCAAACAACAAGAAGAGTCGTGGATTAAGTCTAAAAAACTATTAGTTGAATCAGACCTTCTAGTGCATTATGATCAAAGTAAGGAAGTCATACTTACATGTGATGCGTCACAATATGGAGTGGGAGCGGTATTATCTCACAAAATGGAAGATGGTTCGGAACGACCGATTGCTTTCGCGTCCAGAACATTAACAAAGAGTGAAAAGAATTATAGCCAGATAGAGAAAGAAGGACTAGCTATTATTTTTGGGGTTAAAAAATTCCATCAGTACTTGTATGCAAACAAACAGTTTTGTATCATTACGGATTATAAGCCTTTGTTAGGATTGTTCAAAGAGGGCAAAGGGACATCAATGATGGCTTCGGCAAGAATCGTTCGTTGGTCATTAATATTAAGTGCCTACAACTACATCCTTGTGCATAAGCCTGGATCATGCATAGGGCATGCAGATAGTCTGAGTAGATTTCCGCTAAAAACGGAAAATAAGGAACCACAAGTACCAGGGGAGACGATTCTGTTAATGAACTTCCTGGAAACAAGTCCCGTGACTTCAAAACAGATTAGACAATGGACAGCTAGTGATCCTGTTTTGAGTAAGGTGAAAACATACATTCTGCAAGGTTGGCCATTTGATGTTGACAATGACTATAAGCCATACTTTAACCGTCAAAGTGAACTGAGTGTGATTAGTGACTGCATACTTTGGGGAACAAGGGTAATCGTACCACCACAAGGTCGTGAAATGTTACTAAATGAACTACATGATGGACATATTGGCATGAGCAAGATGAAAGCACTAGGACGTTCATATCTATGGTGGCCAAATATGGACAAAAACATCGAACTTAAAGTAAAAGAGTGTCATACTTGCCAGATCAACAGTAAGACTGAAACCAAAGGACCATTACATTCATGGGATTGGCCTGGAAGACCATGGTCAAGAGTTCATATCGATTATGCTGGACCGTTCATGGGGAAAATGTTTCTCGTGATTATCGATGCGCATTCGAAATAGATGGACGTATATCCAACTTCAACAGCGACATCAGAGGCAACTACCGAGTTGTTACGACAATCATTCGCTACAAATGGATTACCAGATGTCATCGTTTCGGACAATGGAAGTTGTTTTACCAGTGACGAATTTCAAAAATTCATGACGCTTAATGGTATAAAACACATTACATCTGCGCCATATCATCCATCAACCAATGGATTAGCGGAACGAGCGGTTCAAACATTCAAAAATGGAATGAAAAAGCAAGGAGCAGGTTCGATACAAACGAAAGTATCAAGATTCTTATTCCATTATAGAACAACATGTCAATCTACAACTGGACAAACACCTGCAGAGCTGCTGCTTAATCGGAAGCTGAAAACTCGTTTGGATTTAATTCAACCAAATCTCAGAGAAAGGGTAGAGAGGAAGCAGTGCCAACAACAAATTAACCATCCCTGCAAGAGTAAAAGTGAATTTCAAGAAGGTGATCATGTGTATGTTAAGAATTACGGTGTTCATGGTGATAAGTGGTTAAAAGGTCATGTAATTGAGAAAAATGGTTCAGTGTCATTTAAAGTAAAGTTGAATGGTCAAAATGTGGTAAAAAGGCACATAGATCAGATGAAAAAGTGCTACGAAAATGAATCAAGTGAAAATGAGTGGGAAAAGAATGTTCCTTTTCACATTGATGAGTTGGAAAAACAACGCGATCAAGTGATTATTCAGGACCAAGAGACTCCCAAGGAGAACACTGAAATGGTAACCGACCAAACACAAACAGTCGAGAAGTCTGCCAGACCAATCAGAGAACGAAGGAGACCTGTCAAACTGAAAGACTATGTGTAGACAAGAGCTGTTTGTTATACAATGTTTTCAAACTTTGTGTTAACTGAAGTAATAATGTTTTAAGTTACTATTTGTTTAAGACAATTAGAACAAGGATAGTTCTGCTTAGAAATCCTAACTGTTTCCAAATGTTGATTTATAGTTTCAATATAAAAAGTTAGTTTCTGGTTTTCAAAAGTAAACTTATGAAAAATCTAAGGAGGAGGATATGTGGTATATTGATACATGGTCCAAGGGAGATAAATCTTGTGAATATGCTGCAATAGAACTGTAATAGTTATCTACCAAATGACGTAAGCTACTCTTCAATAAGAAGTTATTGTTGGTATGATTATGATGAAATGAATACACTAAATAAAACCATTGAAACAGAGTAATGACTTGTTTCTGCGTTTATCCTGTGTTGTAAGGACACCACACTGACTTTGTATCAACCACTTATAATTATATCGGTATTTATGTAGAACATCTTGTTATTGGCATAAGGATCGGAGCAAACCTGTTTGTACGTCAACCCTGAAGCACGTTTTGTGGGACTAAGACTACTCTATATTGTTTAGAATAATAATTGTTTGGTTATTCTGGGTCTGATCGACTGAAACAGTATGCAATTTTCTGCAACGACCATTATAAAGTTTTCCCAATCAGTGTCGTCGCAAAAAAATATCTGGATATCAAGATATTAAACAGTTAAACATGCTGGTCATTCTGTCGACCTTCCTCGCGTAATATGCGTATTTAACCTGTCAAATGCGTTTAAATCAGCCTGATAACCAGGTAACATAGTAACCCAAAATACATTAGGCCAGTTCACCACGTGACCTCAAATATCCGTCAGTCGCTCTACGGTGACGGAATACTTTTTAACCAGGTTTTCCGAAGGAAAGAACTGGTTATTAGATTGGCGAATGTCGGCGGGCGGGCGGGCTGGTGGGCGGGCGGGCGGAACAAGCTTGTCCGGGCCATAACTATGTCGTTCATTGTGAGATTTTAAGTCATTTGGCACATTTGTTCACCATCATTGGAAGGTGTGTCGCGCGAAAAGATTGCGTCGATATGCCCAAGGCCAAGGTCACACTTTGAGTTCAAAGGTCAAAAATTGCCATAAATGAGCTTGTCCAGACCATAACTATGTCGTTCATTGTGAGATTTTAAAATCATTTGGCACATTTGTTCACCATCATTGGACGGTGTGTCGCGCGAAAGAATAACGTTGATATCTCCAAGGTCACTGCCACACTTTGAGCTAAAAACCTGGTTTTGTGACAATTTTGTCCCTTGTTTCGATTAATAAAATACCATATACCTTATTAGACGCATCATGAATGTTATCGTTATATTATATATAATCCTTTTTGTCTTCTTTAAAATATATTACCGAACCAGCTTTCCATATTTACCTTATTAATTTACTTGATAACGCAATTTATGACGTATCTAGTGTGTCGTAATTTCTCAGACGAAACATAGGCCTACTATCTAGTTTCTCTCAGGATTTTAGGGACAACAATTTTGACGCGGTGGTTTTAACAGTTTTTTCTAAATATTTGCTAAAGCATCGAACGAATCATAAACGTATTTCCGATTGTGTGTTTGTAATTCTTAATTGTTAACTTCGATAGGAATACAATAATTCAATAGGACTGGATTACGATTTCGTAAATTGGGTAATGGGTCAGGATGGTTAGCATTCAATACAAACGATATCCAAAAATAGTGTGGTTTAAAATACATTTCGATAATAGGGATGGAAGAACAGAAAATGGATTTCGACAAAGGGGTGGAAGAACAGAAAATGGATGTGTATATCGTTGTTACTTTCTTGGTATAAGCAATGGATTAAGTTGTCATTAAGGTAAATAAAATTTGGTTTTTGTTTTGCTGCTGCATTTTTCTTTCACCAAGAAAAATATCACATTCTCGATTCGTTTTTCATTTCTTCTCATATTTTCAATAGGAAAGAATTAAAAAGAAAAGTTTAAAGTGTAACTATTTTATACGTGAAACAAATCAGTAGTTATTCGGTCGTTAGGAATGCTGTGTACATGTAGGAGGCCCGATTGGAATAGTTATATTTTTTATGTTAATTAATCATTTGCCTTTGATAAAATGAGTCAATGGCATGTGACAGGATAACAAGAATAATAGGTTGGTGACGTGGAAGGACCATGGTTATCTTCCTCGGCGGAGGATCTGATCGGTTCTGCTCACCCGATAAAATCCTCTGCCTTGCCAGATAACTATTCTCTATTCACGTCACCAACCTATTATTCTCTTTTTTTTTATTTGATTTTGACCATATTAACTTATATACTTTTACGCACATACTCGGAAAACTTTCGGAGTCTATTACGAAATGAGACGAAATGAAACGAAGAACATTAAAGTACAGGTTTAAGATCTTAAAGCCCAAAAAATAACGTTAAATAATTATCTTCACATATTAATTTTGATTTTAAACGATAGAAAAGAACGCATAAACATGTTTATGTACGTTGTCAGTTTTGTGGGTGTAAAAGCTAGGACGAAATCAGAGTACCAATGTTTAGTATTTCTGAGATATGGGTGGATTAATTAAATGATAAATACAAAAACAGTAAAGGTGAATTTTGCTAAAATAACACTGGTATCTGTGGTGAGATATAGATCTATTATAGATTCCAATTTGATAGAAAATAATGTAATTTTGTGGATTAAAACTTTATTCAATAGTGAGTTTATTGTGCAATTAAATTTATGTTATGTATACATTTTTATGAATAATGTTTCTTTGTTTGTTGACTCAAAGAAATTCTATCCACAGAAAATAAGCCTCGTATATTGATTATTTGTGACATGGTGACTAAAGAAGATAACGTTTGCAATTATTTTATGAAAGTCTTATGGGCAAAACAACCGATTATAGAAGCAGGGATCTTTGTTCATCTTTACGGTAACAACTTTTCAATTGTGCAAAAACTCGCTAGATTAGATTTGTTTCGGATTTAATGCTCTTTCATTATGTTATCCGTCGCATATAAATGCACATTAAACATAATACACCTTGCAAATTTCTTTTACTGGAGATTGGAACATTTATCCGGTTACCACTTTTTAAGATCACGAATGCACGTTGAAAACATACATACCTTCAAAACATTAGGCAAAAATTATACATTTAGCACTTCAAAACTTCAAACATTCGACTGCAAATGTACCAATTTTCAATATCTATCGGTAGTTGTTTATAAATCGTTTGTTTTTTCACTCAATATAAACTGATGTACTAAACTTACATTTTGCCTGTGCATCTGTTATGAGTGAGTATTGTTTCTTTTGACAAAGTGTACATTCAGCAGATGTATTGTTCTTGATATTAAGACACGGGTAAAGCATCCTTAGCAAGTTTGTCACATAAAATATGTAATAATAGAGATTAAGATTTAAATATCATAACTAAATTATTGACAACAAAGGCATTTGAGAGTGCCAAATAATTTTTTATACTCGCTTTGAAGAAGTCCAGATATTGATATATATTGATATAAACATCATGTATATAAGATATGCTTCTTTAAAATGTAAACTACCGCTTCATTTCTGTATGTCTGTTTTAAATCGTTCGTTGATATATCTAAATATGATATATTCTTGTCAGCAAAATCGGACACAGCAACGTTGACAGGTCATAAAGGCCTGAAAGTATAACTGTTATTATGATATTACGATAAAAATGTTGTCCTCTACGTTTTAAAGAAGAAATAGCAGCAAAAACGCTTGTTGATGTTAGTGTTGTTTCAACGCGTTGACAACGGAGGTTTGATTAGTAAATGACTCCCGAAGTTGCAACGAAACACACGTGCGCTTGTATTACTTGTTTGTAGTTTCATTTAATCGTATCACAAAATGTTGTAACTCTGTTGCTGTGTTCTCTTTCCTACCATTGAGTAATTAAATGGTAATTCAATTGAACGCTTTTTAATTCCTTTTTATTATTGTTTAATTTGAGTTGCAATGCCATGAGGTTAAATTTTATTTACACTTATATGTATCATGAATATTGCTGGGCCAAGTGTAAGGTTGAGCGCTCTAAAACCGATTTAACCCCCCAATTATTTGCATTGACCGTTCCAAGGCGGTGACCCCAGCTTTATTCTTATAGGAGTTTATGTTGTTTTGTACTGTGCTGTTTTGTACTGTTTTTGGCGATTGGTCACTTGCCTTAAATAAAGGACCAACTAATTGTATTTAATGAGAATGCAATACTGCTCCATCAGCTGGAGTTTCATTTCTTTATAATGTTTCACATATGTAGTTTAATGCCACGGAGCACGTTTCGTCATTCCATCCTAGAGCATGAGGCCTTAAGTCCATGCAATTTTCATCATGACCACTCCAGCTGTTCGGTTCACCAGGTTGCCAGTTGACGTAATTCGGCGGGTAGATGTCTGTCTTTGATAATGCCCAAAACCAATCTCCTTCCACCCCCACGTCAGTACCTCCTACCCAGGCTTGTTCTTAAACATTTCAAGAAAAGGCTATCAAAGCTACAGTCAGTCAAAATTCAATTGACACATGTTTTAAGTAATCGTTTTAATCTACATCATACTGAGCAAAATCGCACTACACACCTAGACGTACAACGTTTTAACATTTTTTTTTCATAAACCACCTGCGTTATTTGTTGATGCCTTAGGCGTATATTGGTAAGTGCAATATTACATCCGTTACTGACGCAGTTGGTTCTGTCGAATATAGATTTTATTTCACT
The DNA here is from genome assembly GCF_020536995.1 of Dreissena polymorpha. Classification (NCBI taxonomy): domain Eukaryota; kingdom Metazoa; phylum Mollusca; class Bivalvia; order Myida; family Dreissenidae; genus Dreissena; species Dreissena polymorpha. The sequence goes on from NC_068357.1 coordinate 9,375,558, forward strand.
ATATGCTTTTAAGAATCTACTTCACTTCAGCTGTGGCATTTTTGTCATTTTAAACTTTATGAGAGTAACCTGAAAACTACGATTGTACAAATATCTCTGATTCAAAGCTTAAATACTAAAAAGTGGTTCATTGTTGGTTTCGTGAAATACTTGTAAATGTATGAATTGTAATGAAACGCAATTTCTCAAGTAATTGAAGTACATAAAATTAAAAAACTGTTAAATATAGAGATGCACTAACTATTGACTATGTCAACTAGCGAATGCTGTAAGAAGTTATTTTCCCTTTCGTCGTTTATTTCTGCCAGGTGACCCCCGAGGTTTAGGCAAATTCCCTTTGAAAAGAAGGAAAAACACCTTTCAGCTTGTACTCATATACGATGAATACAATTTTTTGATTCAAAACAAAATGTCTTAAAAAAGTGGATCAATTTTATAATATGTTAAATATAAATGAATATTCAATAACTTTCACTGTATCCCCACTAACGCCATGCAAAATAAAAAATATTTAGTTATATTTATTTCTTGTGTATATAATACATAATCGAAACAGGACCATATCAACATAATCATACATGTTAAGTAGAAATGTATGCACATGTCATGTACATACACATTTTGAACGAACCTTTACCAAGGAAAACAGTTAACGTAAATACAAGTATTAATTTACCATTTTACGAGATCCTGTGGTTGCTTGGGATTGTCAACAATATCCAATACGTTTTACATTTCAATAACACATAATAAAGAATCTTTTACTTTCTCTTCATGTTGCCATACCCAGCGAAATATGCACATCGTTAACGTAATCAACCAAATTAATACCTCTGCTGCAACCCACGATTGCTGGTCATGACTGATGAAGTAGCATCTACCTCTGTAGCTGGTCCATCCACTGTTACACCCTGTGCAAAAAACGTATACTTGCTTATTATCTATTTATGTATATAGATATATTTGTGTATTTAATAGAGCACGCGATAAAATAACAACACATTACTTAATTAACTGGTTTAATAAGACTTTGTTGATATATTTTGCTTCCCAATAACCATTACGCAAATATAATATAACTTATTGTAAAGTATACAGCACCATATCTATTAAGTATAAAAAGCAATTTAAGTGTGGACTTGAGTGGCCGCAGCGTTACAGAAAAACAGCCGGTGGTGACCACGGGAATAAGGTAGGCAGTCACACGTGGCCCCGACTGTTTTGAAAATTATGTCTACCGGAGGTGGATGAGCACCCGGCAAATAACCATCGTGAAGTTGCGCCGTAACGGCAACACCGCCTGCCCAATTAGAAATGCTTTTGCTCCTGGAGCGACCCAACTAGGAAAATAGGAAAAACATATATTTGACTGGGCTAAACCTAGTTTATCAATCGCTCAACCATTGTGAATCGCTAAAAATACCAATCAATCAGCGATTTCACACTTTAACTCGGACATTTAATACCAATAATCACGCAACCAGCGATTACACACTTGATAACTCGGACCAGCGATTACACACTTTTAAAAACTCGGACAATAATAACACTTATCGCTCCACCAGCGATTTCACACTTTTAAAAGTCCGTAATTTACACTTTTACACACTTTATAACTCGGACCACTTTTAAAAACTCGGACAATATTAACACGAATCGCTTCACCAGCGATTTCACACTTTTTAAAGTCCGACATTTACACTTTTACACACTTTATTACTCGGACCACTTTTTAAACTCGGATAATAATACCAATAATCGCTCCACCAGCGATTTCAGACTTTTTAAAGTCCGACATTTACACACTTTATAACTTGGACAAGCGATTACTCATTTTTAAAAACTCGGACAATAATACCACTAATCGCTCTACCAGCGATTTCACACTTTTTAAAGGCCGACATTTATACACTTTATAACTCGGTTCAGCGATACGCTTTTGCCCTACGGTATTGCTACTATGTGATAAAGTTAACCTGTAATCTCTTTGAATTACCCGAAAGAACTCGCTGAAGCTAAAGGTGTGGTTTATAGTCTGCTTTGATATAGATCTTCAGCCGACTTCGACATTAACCCCCCGATCACTTGGATCTATGTCGTCCGTTTACATATGGCGCACAAGGCAGCCACGGTACCCATTTATACACCTGGGTGGAGAGGAGCAAACGTGGGTTTAATTTTTTGCTCAGAAAATCCAGTGGCCTGGGCGGGATCGAACCAGGGACCTTCCGATCCCTAGACCAGCATCCTACCACTAGACCACTGTCCCTAGCTAAGCTACGCATGCCAAGCTACGCATGTAACGCAGAGTCCATTCGAGCAAATGTGTTGATTCATTGTCGCTAAGGTTAGCTTGAAGAGGTATATGTTTTAGAATAAGTACGCGTGCCCATCCGACCCCAGCAAACATAATTTTCCGACTGCACTGCGACAGGAAAGCAAACACAATTGAAATACACACATGACAGTTACATAAGTATACAAATTAGAAATGAAATATTTGAAAGACAACAACATAATGAATGTACGGATACGTTAGTCACAACACCGAGCAAAAATAATGTGCATCTATATACACTCGACAGTTCATTGATAAATTAAAGAAATGAAGAAATTCCAAGTTCTGTGCAACACTGCCCGTCGATATGCGTCCCTTCTATACCCGACCTAACGGTGGACCCATAACAATCTTGTGAGGATATGGGCCGGCCAAGGCACCGCAATGCGCTTGGATGTCAGGCACCGGAGGTTAGGAGCCCGTTAGGAGTCGGTGGATATTGATTGGAAATAAATAAAGTATCAAAGAACGAACAATTTGAGGCGCTATTTGTGCAAGATATAGCCCAAAACATGTCAGGATAAGGAACTATGTAACCGGGATATACTATTTGTTCACAAGCAGAATGAGTGTAAGGTTAATTGTGTAGTTTGTTTTAAATATAGTATTCAAGTGTCATTTCATTTTTCTATGATTGATTTAAGGTTTATTTTATTTTTTTCGGTTGTGTATTTGTGTCTGTATAATGTTATGTAGGAATTTGTTGCCAATAATATGTAAGTTAATTTGTACGAATTGTTAAATGAGCTATATTATATAATAACAAATTAACACGTTAACTAATAATACACAGTATAATGTATTGAGTTGAATACAAGCTACATAAATTCAAACAAAGAGGGTCTTATACCGCTCATATGTTATGGGGCGTGCTCTGTGTATTACTATTGGGCATCATTTGTACAGATATGATAAGGATCACAATTTGATGTAACATACCAAATATCAAAGGTGTGTGATTTGTGGTTTAAGATAATTTAGTAAATCGTATTATATTATGTTCAATATTGAAAAACTAAGTCCCCACTCCATAAGGCTATGCCAATTTTGACCACAGACGCATGATATGAACAAATGTGGAAGAGGACCACTATTTGCTTCAACACAACATATAGTAAAACTCTTAACTGCGGCTTCAGAAGAGATAGTGTAAGTAATTTATTATATAACAGAAGTGTTAACAAATCGTGTGATCCTTTGGCGTGGCAAGTTTTGACCTCCTTGAATCATTTGAACAAACTTTGAAAATGTCAACTACATACTTTTACAACACCAGATTTTAAATCTCTGACCAATGCGATGGCATAGATTTTTTAATAGTTTACTATTAAAATTGGGCTCGGCCAATTGTTACAACAGTGCCATCATGATTTTAAATCATAAGGACTGTTGTATGGTGTTAAAATAGAAAATGAAAAGCAACTGTGACTTTTGCTTTAAGAAAAGCCTGTTTAAATCATATGACCCCTGCGGCGTGGCCAATTTACACGAAATGGATATGTCTTGAACTAAGATGGCTTATCTAAGGTTAGGCAATATTCGGAAAAATATGTACACGTGTATGCCTCTAAAACAATACTTACCAAATGAACTCTGAAGGAACGGTATCAATAGGATTGAATAAATGAAAATCATCATCTTTGAACGAATGACACAATCCAAGCGTCAATTTATCAATGACAAATTCATCCAGTGCGTTTGTCATTTACTATGCCCAAACCGCGTTATATCTATGTGGGTCATCAACCACAACGTCGTGCAAGTGATTGGTGTGTCCACAAATGACATTGGCTAACTCACGAACATAACTTTTCTGACCTCAACCACACGATTGTGAAGAATACTTTCTGCCCCTCTCAGAGCTCAAAATGTGAAGGCAATGACATAGAAAATTAACATTATCTGCCCCGACACAGCGCGCTTGACCATTTTTCGGCTTTGATAATGTAATGTAAATATGTGTAAGTCAATTTATATAATAACCAGAAAGACGCATTTGAAATTAAATGTATTTTTAGAAGTTATTTAGTTCATGAAAACATAAAAATCTGAAAATGTATACATTATAACAAGAAATGGAGACCATTTCAAGAAAGTAGGTTTTCAACTTTTTAACAATAAATACATTTGGATTTAATTGTGCATGAATACACGCAGCCTACACATGACATGACAGCACACTGCCTCCATCAAAACTCACATTATTGAGCCAAAACAATGTGTCTGCTGTTAAAAAAGGGACAATGAACCAACTAGTGCCAACTGCAATCCTTCCATAGACTTGTATGTAACGTTCATAAATCCTTACTTCTCGCTTGAAACATTTCAAATAGCTAATTTTGAGTTCGTCCGACCACGCTAAATGGTAGTGTAAAGGCAAATTTATGTCGATAACGGATGCATCTGTACATTTGCATGAATAACTGTATAATCGCATCCAGTAAATTTCTTTGATGATAACAAATACATGTGGCTCTAAACTGTATATATCAAATTGTATATTCACACATACATCAAATATCAGTTAAAGAAACACATGGTGAAGAAGGAACTACGTTCCGGTCACCTAAAATAATTGTATTGGTGCTGATCACTGTTGCCTTTTCAACAGAAATACTAAAACGGAACCAGAATACCGTATTATCCAAATCGTTTCGCGCTTAATCACACCTTCTACAGTTTTAAGGCTCATATAAATAAACAATAAACCCCACCCCTAAAACCGTATTTGTCTGGTCTGAAAAGATCGGAAAATTCCTCAATACGTTGGAAAACCCATCAATAAGTATGTTAGAAGAGAATAGAGTTTCATTTGCGTGGGTGTCCGTAATACAGATATCATATTCAGAGCAAATGGAATTAAGATAATCTAATGTGTTGCGTTTACTACATACATTCGAATGCAAAACGCAAATATCAATTATTACCGGTCCAGGATTTACCCGAACATCGATATATAACAATAGAATGAGACGAATAAAATTAAAATACTGATTTTGAATAATTTAACTTGGAAATGGCAGAATGCATTTTGATAATATCTGCATTACAAATACGACACGATTTAAAAACATTGTGATATATTACAGTAGTATTGTCTTCGAAAAAAACGTCCTTTTTTACCGTGGAGCAAATCAATTATTTGTTGGTCACATTATAGTTAAAACAGTATCAGTACTGAATATCATACAACCGAAAAACTAATTAAAATACAAATCATGGACTTGCACTTTAGAAGGGTCGTAACCACACCATTACACAACGAGGCAGACGCAGAGGCAGAGGCTATAATTTGCAAATCAGTAAAAAAAAATGCAACATAATGCACAGAGAAATGCACTTTATACACAATACATATCATATTGGATTGGATTAATTATGCAATAACTATGCATAATATTTTGGCATTAATATACAATCACAAAAGTGTCCATTCCTGCATATTCAGACAATACGAGGAATTACATATTGTAAAATGCTTCGCTACGCGCAAAAGGGTCTTAAAGGTCTCGATCACGTTTTCGATGATTTATGCAATTTTAAACTCTGACCGTAAGAAATATTTTGCAATTACTTCAATAGTATTATTGCGATCACGATGGCGATTAAGTTAAGATGGCGGATTTATTAAACCGTCAAATTGACCGACATCAAAAACTCACTCAAACCGCCAAGGTGGCCACTTAAACAAACACAGCCAATCAAAGGGCAAATACAATGTATCAATAGTATTTTCAAATAGATAAAGCCAACTATCGGAACGTCTTATACATATTACTGGTGCATCTTAAAAGGACGACAATGACAAAATTATAACTCATAGGACAAGTCTGAACAGTGGGAGAAACTTGCCGTCGCCCTTAATTGTCCACATGATATCCTTGAAAAATTATATGGTACGTTTGCACGTAAATTATTATGATTCGCTGTTTGATATTGTTTGAATAAAAGCTGGAAGATCTTGTCCTAGTTTTTACTTTTCTCGTTTTCTGAATAATTTCGCATTTTATTTTACATCAAAATAGCCTTTTTAGTTTTTCGGCTGACACCTGGGTCCCTTCCTGATCATGTTCGATGCATAACCCATTTAGATCGTCCATTACTTGTGCTTTTAACATAAACAAAGTAATTGTTACATTTATGTCCATAAGATACATATCAAGATAAAAGCAGCAAATAATCGTAACATGCTTTAGCCTTTGAAAATTCTCCATCGTAATGCTGACATAGAAATGGCCTTGACTTCAGCCTATAACCGCGACTTCCCTGAAAACAGAACAAAAGAACACAATTTTACGATAGAAATGCAGTTGTCTTATAACTACAAAACAGCAATCACTCTTTGTGTGAACGATGTTAACTAAACACACAAATATTATGCAAATAAGCCGTAAACAATGTTAGATAAGCACCCATGCATTCGGAACGAAGCCTAACTTTACGGAGTTGCGTGCAGAGCCTTGTAGAGAACGATATTTATATTGTCATCATTCAAAATAAGTACTTGACCTTTCAGTTCGAGACAAAGGCATTAGGCGCAATATGGCATCTAAAATGGGTGAAAAAGTGAGGCATGTTATTTCGATATTGTCGTTTGACGTACGAAGTTACACTCTGAAAAAGCTACATCATATTATATTTGATAATTGACCGTTAAAGTATGACATATCAATTTTTAGTTAGGAACAAAGGCTTTGTAGACAACACATCGCAACCAAATACTGAACACATGTGGCAATTTACTTTAAGGTTGTCTCATGAATGATAAAGTAAGAGTCTGCACAAGATAAATAATGTCGTCAATATTTCAGTATTGACATTGTATAAAGATATGTCTGGCTCTACATTGTGAACATATTTTGGAAAGATTATGTTACCTGTCAGGTGAAAGACAAAGTTACTGTGTGAACAATTGTACGAAGTATTTTAACTTATTACCTCTAAGAGTAATATTAACCTTGCAGCCTGGGACAGGGGTCAAACATGCGAAAAGCTTTGTCCACTAAGTGTACACGCATTGAGCAAGCATATACGAAATACAATACATTAAATTTGATATATCAGATAACTGAGTTTCGCTTACTGAAAATATAAAGGTCAGCTGCATTATATAACAATTTGGTTTCAAATGGGAGGCAGTCTAAATTGGCAAAATGGTATGCCGTTGATTCGACTTTTGGCGTCAACCAAGTAATAAGAGACACCATTACCGTTCGGAATTTTCACAGACATAGTTCTGAATGGTCATGCAACGTTCGTCATTCCATCCAGAGTGGCCAGGTCGAACGTCCACACAATTTTCGTCTCTAAAATAACATAATTTTAATGTATGTTTCGTAAAACAATATTTATTAACACAGTTTCTATACGATTTGATACATAGCAAATACCTTCGTAGATTTTTTATTCAAACTCCATGAACATGATGTCACATGTTTTATATTAACACTTCTGGCAGGTATAATTTATGACCGGTTTCTTAAATTGTCGTCGATTATAATACTTCAAATAACATACCCGATTGAAGAAATATTTAAGTATTCACTACGTCCGAGCAGCAACAACGTATCTTAGTTGGAATTTTTAAGAGTTGTAATGATTTTCTTTTCGGTTATTGTGTATTTTCAATGATAAGTGTTTAAAACACCTTATTCTGATGCTAACGAATTCTTTAAAATATTGGTACAAGTCTGTAACAGGTGCTTCTGCCAACCAGTCAGTATGCATGCGTGGAAAATCACGATTGAAAACAATACAAACAACTGGTATATGTTGCATTATTTTGTTTTGCAAATAGAAATCTCGATGAAAATGAATTAAAGGAAATGGATAGAGTTGGTACATGCATGCATCCAGCGATCGACATTTACGATATGATTTACATATACTGAACTGTAGCTACGAAGGTATTTGAGTTGGATTTTTTTCACAATTAGGATTTCATATGTCAGTAGTGCAGTAAAATATCAAGAAGTGTATAACTAATCAAGAAAAGTTTAAACTGACAATAACTTTTAAATGACCAAGGCGCATCTGTTTCTATTAAAACGATTTAAAATAATATTAGACTTTCCTTAGTATTAATGGCGCGACTCCGTCCGTAACTGTTGACAATTCGAAACATTTTCAAACTATTTCATTGAACAACGAGCAGTTATCAAAGCAATTTTACGGTTTAAATGGTTTTCAGAAATTAACCTGTAAATAAGCGAACACGACAAATAAATCATGGCCTACGAATTCTGATAGCTGTTGGGTTCTCCTGAGTCCCAGTTGGCGTAATTGACTGGCTCCATAGATGCCATCCATACCCACTTTCCCTCCTGCTCGATATCCGCCCCACCTGTCCACACGCTTTCTGCAATTAACCATGAAATTCACAACTTTGTTAAAATACAAGCCATTTGGAAATTTTGGTGAAAAGATATCCCCAATGTTTTGAATGAATTCATATTATGTTGTTTGTAAGTTAACCTTTATGTAAAAAGGAAAAGCTTAAACAAAATAATACAACTCCGAAAACAACTTCGCTGTCATATGTCGGACTTTTACACAAATCGAAATCGGATACGACATTCGCGTTAATACAATAGTGTTAATACATGTATAGCGTAGATGGTTGTGTTCGAATTCTAGCAATATTTGTGTACACTCGTTAAAATCAGGGAAGCGCTATACTTTGCAAGGAATCCACAATTCTTCTAATGAAGGCATCTTCATCGGCATTTTGGATTTCTACAAGATATCCGCCAAGAAGCTCACACATTGCCTGAAAATACATAAACAGTATTTCAATTTAAACAAAGTGAGTGGTGGGTGAATATTAAAATAATGCTCAAGAACATATTTGAGCTTCAATTTGCTACTAAAATGTTTACCTATAATTACAACAAATATTTTATATGTATTCATAAAAAAATAATGATGATAATAAATAAATAAAATTAATCTATTAAAATATCATGTACACGTTCACCTCAGAACTATGCCAGTCCTGCCGTTCGTGGCTTATCAGATAACAGCTGGTGCCATGTGGTATCCATCCCCTTCTGCATTCTGTCTCTGTTTAAAGCAATTAATACACAATCGAAGGTATATGCATGATGTTCTATAGTAATACGGTTCTCATTTGTTCGGGGAAAGCATAAGGAAACCAGCCACTTAAATAACAAGTGATCACATGAATGTATTTTTTTCTCATTTTAAGCAAATATTTGTTGCCCATAAAGTAGTTTTGCAGTTCGTAATAAAGCACGTACATAAATCGATATAGCAAAGATATATAAAAAACACATACCGTTCCTCGGGTCAGCAGAGACATAAACAAGAATTACATCAAGCAATATAAAACATCGTATCTTCATTTTATTCCCAAACGTTTACTTCTCGATAGACTTAATGTAACGTTACTTTTTAATGATAAGAGTATTCATAAGCGGAATGCGTCGGTGAAATTTTGCTAGGACTTGAACGGTCAGAGATAAATTTCAGATCACGAGTGTTTACTTACTTCAACAAGAGCACCGCCTTGCGGGTGCAGACCGCTCATCTATTTTCATTTTAAAGGTGAAGGGACTCTCAATTTCAATCACAAAGGAGGGAGGGTTGAAGTGAAGAGGGGTGTATAGTGTGGGGGTGTGGACATTTATTACATTATCTTCCAAAAATGTGAAAAAAATGCAAAAAAAAATAATAATTTGGGGGTGGGGGTGGGTGGGGGGGGGGTTAGGGGATTCTTGGGTGCGATGGTTGGACGGTATTTCAAAAATAAAATAATAAAAATAAATATTTGTGTTTTTTAACCGTTTCAAAAAAAAAATGGGGGGGTGGGGGGGGGGGGGGGTGGGGGGTGGGGGTGGGGGGGTATAGTGTGAGGGTGTGGTGGTCATTTGTGAGATGATCTTAAAAAAATTAGGGGGGGGTTCGGGGGGGAGGGCACGGGGGATGGTTTGGGTGGAGTCTATTGTGGTATGTCAGGTAAGAGTAGTTTTGTCAAAGTATCAATCAAATCTAATCATAAATAAGAAGTTATGGCAATTTTAGCAAAATTTAATAATTTGACCTTGAGAGTCAAGGTCATTCAAAGGTCAAGGTAAAATTCAACTCGCCAGGTACAGTAACCTCATGATAGCATGAAAGTATTTGAAGTTTGAAAGCAATAGCCTTGATACTTTAGAAGTAAAGTGGATCGAAACACAAAATTTAACCATATATTCAAAGTTACTAAGTCAAAAAAGGGCCATAATTCCGTAAAAATGACAACCAGAGTTATGCAACTTGTCCTTTTACTGTACCCTTATGGTAGTTTGCGAGTGTTCCAAGTATGAAAGCAATATCTATGATACTTTAGGGGTAAAGGGGACCAAAACACAAAACTTAACCAAATTTTCAATTTTCTAAGTATAAAGGGCCCATAATTCCGTCCAAATGCTAGTCAGAGTGACATAACTTTGCCTGCACAGTCCCCTTATAATAGTTAATAAGTGTTGCAAGTATGAAAGCATTAGCTTTGATACTGTAGGAATAAAGTGGACCTAAACACAAAACTTTATCACCTGTTTTTTATAAGCGTGTCTTTAGATGAACCGTTATAAGTTGTGTCTCCAAATATCACATACTTTGTCAATACAATATATATGTGGGCTATATTATGCTACATATGCTTACATATACATATATGTTTACACTTGATGCCGGAAACATGTCGAGCCCACTGTCTATGATGGTTGTAATTATTTGACATGCTGAATCATGCACATGGTTGTCCTTTAGCCTTAAGAATGCATAACTCGCAAATTATTGTAAAATTGCATCATGACTTATAAAGATACGGTATTGACAAGCTGTTTAAAGGAAAACGAATCAGTTTGAACCAATAACCTGTCGTTGCATTGACTGTTGAGCTAGAGAGACGGTTTTTACACATGACACACATGATGGACATTTGCGGTAAATATTGTTTTACTTTCATTATGAATAACACATTAACAGTACTGATTGTCGATATGGGCAAATTTAATCATTGACTTTTAAGTTTGACGTTGATCTATGAGGTACAGGTGCGGGTTTTACATGCGTCGTTCCGACTTTTAATGCCCACTAGTAAGTTGCGGTCAATAATTTTAAAAAGTGAAAAATGATAAAAATGTTCGGTCCAAACAAGCTGTTTTAGCCAATTGTAACATATGACCTCAAAGTGTGGGATGTACACGATGCACGTTGTCTCATGTGGACGTTCGCAATAATATATTTTAAATTGTACCATGAAATTCAAGGTAACAGATCCCACCCGCGCGCTCCTTTTAGCTTTTCGCAACCGTGCTTGACAAACACTAACCGGTTATTAACAAGAGCACCGCATAACGGGTGCCACGCTCGGCTGCGAAAGATTGTCAGAATTTTTGATATTTTTGTTTAGAGGTCACAGTGATCTTGACCTTTGACCTAGTGACCCAAAAATGGGTGTCGCGTGTAGAACTCATCAAGGTGCATCTACATATAAAGTTTCAAAGTTGTAGGTGGAAGCACTTTGATTTTAGAGCCAATGTTAAGGTTTTAGCACGACACCGGCGGACGACACGACACGACACGCTCGCTATGACAATACCTCTGGTTTTCTCCGAAAACAGTCGCTAATAAAAAAGAAAGTCTAAATGTGAAAAGAACATACGTTGATTTTCATTGAGTAATGCATTTCATTAAATAAGTGGTATGTTTATAGCGTAGAGAGAGGGCAATTATAGCCATGACGCAATCATTTGAGTTCAAGGTTCAATTGACGCGATACACATTCGGATCGCGATTCATCCAGTGAGTCATAAATGTGGCATCTAACAAGGTTACACAGTTATTAGACTTGACCAGAAGACCCAGATTTTTTAAGTACTATACGTTAACACCATACGGTAATTCAGGGCCACGCTCGTACAGTAACCATACAATGTTAAGCCGTATTGCTGCGACCATATGTAAGCCACGAAGAAGTCAACTACAGAACGAATTAATAATTTATCTTTTTGTTACCCTGTATCAGTGTATTGAACACAAAGATCGACATGGATAAAATCACTGTAATTGGTGAAACGATTTCGCTCATTTAACAATACTGCATCATCATAAAAAATAAAAATAATATTATTATCACAATAACTAGCATCAACATCAGTATATTCATACTCATAATAAGCATGGTTGCATCAACATTATCAGTCAAATTAGCATTATTATTATTAAATGTTGATATTTATATCACAACTAACTGTCGGAAGAAATCGCATGCAGTGCTTTGATTTACACATACATGGTTTCGTTTTCTTCATGTACATCCTTGAGCTATCATCTGGTTCGAATTGGCCGTAATGATAAGTCACTTCTTCACCAGGACTAATATCTCGTAAAGCGAACAGACAAAGGTGTGGTATCACTGTTTCAATTCTAACTGGAAGCACGGCTAAATTTGGCTCACACGCGTGATTTATAAAACGACCAACGTTCCCTTTAAAACGTGGGTCAATGTAGGTACAAAGCACGCCAGATGGTGTATATTCCCTGATTATAAACACAAAGTTCATGTCACCATATTTCATGTTATCAATCCTCTTTCTAGCTTCCGCTTTCGACAAAACCTCACCGGCATATTCGCACAGGAACTGACCTTTCCGTACAGTCTCCAACACTTTCACACCTAATCCCTTTCCGTCACTCTCAAAAACCTCCATTCTAATTTTAATTCCTTTCCGAACCACTCGATTCAGGCAATCTTCTGAGCATGTACAGTTAGAGTTACACTCTTGTAATACAATATTGTTACTTGGTGTTAAGCCTTCATCCGTTAGTAAACCGTCCGAGGTGTAGTTTAATCCGTACTTGACGCAGCCGCAATTTGTGTTCGATGCGCAAGATTCAACTGGACATGTGCATCCGTCTATAGTAGCTCCAAACAGTTTCTCGTCAAACCCGCTGCTCGGAATATTACATGGGACATAGGTGAACTGCAAATTATACAAATAACTTGTTTTAACTAACATAATCAACCGAGCTTAATTTAAAATATCGATAGATATCAACAGTACCGATTTCGCCTCTTGTATAGTACATTGAACTTGATACAAAATATGAGTTCATATTTATGAATAAGTTTATGCCTAAATGTAATTAAGAACAAATATTCGGTTCAGTGTTAGTTGTTGTGGTAATTTGCAAAGTTTTACAGTGCCAATTTGTAGGAATTATACAGCAAGGGCGATACTCTAAATGGGTTGATAACAAGTATTGGAACGCAACACAAATGGTTATAATTATACGAATTAACCAACACGTAACCGTGAGTTATGACAATCCTACCATGAATATGCATTTAATTTGTATATTTAATAATGACACTAGGAGTATGTTAATATAGACTCAACTTTTCCCACGAACAAACATAAACACATGCGTTTTCGTCAATAAGTCACACTATTTCAAAATAACGTCGACTTTATCAGTGAATTGTTTCCGTCTGTATAAAGTCACGGAAAAATGTATTTTCACAATTGAGTTAAAACTACAACAATTCCCAAGTTCCTTCGGACATATTCCTTAAAGGAATGAATATTGTGTCGAGTATTATCTAAAAGTGCATTCTCCCTAAATGACCAAAAAAATAGCAATGAAACTTAATTTTTCAAGCCAAAAGGCATGTAAATGAATATTTTTAATTTTTTTAATTTATAACAAGACATCAAAGACCCATAATCCAAATCTGATGTCTGCTTTAATTACAGTGTTTTTGTGCTAATTTTTGCCAATTAGTACGGTGCCGGTTCTTTTCCCTGTTGGGCCAAACAATCGCTGTTCATTCATTAAAAATGAGTTAAAAATAGAAGTGACGTCATATGCGTTGTTAAATGATATCAATATTTTATGTTAGTAAATGCAAATGATATGCCAATTATCTAAACAATAACATTTTGGTGAACTCAAACTTATATTACTGATGCGTCGTGGTAAAATAAATATTTAACGTTGACCTTGCGTTGAATATAATGAAAACAAGAGCTGTCAGAGGACAGCGCGCTCGACTATTCGAGTGCTTGACGTAAGCCATCATGGGGAAATTGTTCATATTCAATAATTTATTAGACGATCTTTCAAAAATAAAAAAAGGATAAAGACAAAATTGGGGAGGGGGGGGGGTGGGGGGGGTGGGGGGGTAGGGGGGTGAGAAGGGGTATAATGTGGGGTGTGGTTATTTATAAGATGATGTTTAAAAAAAATAGGGGAGGTGGGGGGTAGGGGGGTTAGACGGGGTATAATGTGGGGTGTGGTAATTTATTAGATGATGTTTTAAAAAAATTGGGGGGCGGTGGGAGCGGGGGAAGGTGGGTGGGGGTGAGAGGGGGATATAATGTGGGGTGTGGTAATTTATTAGATGATGTTTAAAAAAAATGGGGGGGGTAAGGTTGTGGAGTGAGGTTGGGGGGGGGGGGTGAGGTGGGGGGTGAGGTTGGGGGGGAAGGGATTCTTTAGGGGCGTGGGGTATTGTTTGGGTGGAATCCATTGTGGTATTCAGGTAAGTTTTGTTTTGTCAAAGTAATAAGTAAATGTAATCATAAATAAAGAAGTTATGGCTATTAAAGCAAAAATGTTCAATTATCTAAGTGTAAAAGGGGCCATAATTATGTAAAAATGCTTGATACAGTGGTCTGCTCTTGTTTATAGGTTGGGGTCATGTTGGTCAACAAGTATGCAACATATAAAAGCAAAATGTCAAAGGATATAGGAAATATTTGGGGTAGTACGCAAACATTAACATAGTATTATCAATAATATGCATATTCTAAGTATAAAAGGGGCAATAATTATGACTAAATGCTTGATAGAGTTGTCTGGTCTTGTTTATAGGTTGGGGTGATGTTGGTAAACAAGTATGCAAACTATAAAAGCAATATGTCCAGGGGCAATGAAAATAAATGGGGTAGTACGAAAACTTAAACATTTGCTGCATATTCTAAATGGAAAAGGGGCCATAATTATGACAAAATGCTTGATAGAGTTGTCTGCTCTTGTTTATAGGTTGGGGTTATGTTGGTAAACAAGTATGCAAAATATGAAAGCAATATGTGAAGGGAGAAAGAAAATATTTGGGGTAGTACGAAAACTTTCACATTTGCACGCAGACGCTAACGCTAACGCCTAACGCTACCGCAGACGCTGGGGTGAGAAAGATAGCTCCACTTTATATATTTCATATATAATAGTCGAGCTAAAAATGGGGAAAACACTATTCCGAAACTAGAAATGGCGCGGCAGAGGCCGACGCGTATCCCCACGCCGCATGTTTGACCCAAGGGCGCCCCAGGGTTGATCATGGGGCCATGCATAGTTGAGATTGACTGTATTGTCATAAGAGAAGTTCAGTATCAATTAGAAGTGAATGGGTGTAAAAATAAAGAAGTTATAGTAAAAGGCAATTTTGGGAGGGTGTGGCCTATGTGGGCGGGGTGCCCCAGGGTTGGTAATGGGGCCATGCATAGTTGAGATTGACCGTATTGTCATAAGAGAGGTTCAGTATCAATTTGAAGTGAATCAGTGTATTAATGAAGAAATTATAGTAAAAGGCAATTTTGGGCGGGTGTGGTCTATGTGGGCGTGGCGCCCCAGGGTTGGCAACGGGGCCATGCATAGTTGAGTTTGACCGTTTTGTCATAAGAGAGGTTCAGTATCAATTTGAAGTGAATCAGTGTAGAAATGAAGAAGTTAATGTAAAATAACCTAAATTTTTTTTATAGTAAATGGATTTTTTTGGTGGGTGTGGCCTATGTGGGCGGGCGCCCCAGGGTTGGGATTGGGGCCATGCATAGTTGAGATTGACCCTAATGTCATAACAAAAGTTCAGTATCAATTTGAAGTGAATCCGTGTAGAAATGAAAAAATTATAGTAAATGGAAATTTTTGGTGGGTGTGGCCTATGTGGGCGGGGCGCCCCAGGGTTGGGAATGGGGCCATGCATGGTTGAGATTGACCGTATTGTCATAGGTGAGGTCCAGTATCAATTTGAAGTGAATCGGTGTAGAAATAAAGAAGTAAATGTAAAATAACCTAAAAAAATGAGTGATAATTTCTGACGCGGCCCCACCCCAACCCCTATAACTTTTGACCCAGGGGTCAGATCAAAATTCCAAATAGTGCACCGTCGCACATATGCTCATAGCTACCATGTGTGTAAATTTCAAGGTTCTAGTGCTTTTAGTGTAGGAGGAGATAGTGGCCAGGACGGACGGACGGACAGACGGACGGACGGACGGACGGCGGAGATCACCACAATATCCCCACCTTTTTTTCAAAAAGCGTGGGGATAATAATGTTTTTTTATGTGAAGTCAATACCTTTATACCAGAATCATAATAGCAGCCGAATTAGAAACAAGATCATGGGAAATCCACACACACACACACACACAATAAACTAAATAACGAAAGTACTTCAATCGGTAGCAACATTCAAACAGCTTTTAGTAATGCTGATCCCCACTCAACCAATATATAATCCAAAACTAATCGAATAATGCGTATTTAAGTTAAGCTTATTTTACAATTTTACAAATGTTATTAATAGTTTCGCCAGTTCTTCCAAAGAAAAACAACTATATCAGACTTTCTTCTTCCCATGCTCATTGGAAATGAACCAAAGAATACATGTTTTACTTGACGAAATTTTGCTAGATTATCGTAAATATGTTTCTACGACAAGTTGATGAAATTTCAGTACACAATACACTTTATTACTAAGATAATATAGTTTTTTTCGTTAATAAAAGATTTGATGAAGTTATTGATTAGATGAAGTTAATAATAATTATTTAATAATCGTGCGTTTTAATGTCAATCAAAGGGGAACTATATTTTTCGATTCATCAAAATAATTTGCTTGGATGTTTACTATCAATACACTCTTTTTTATACGGTTCATCTGGTACTTTAATTATAACAGTTATAGACATCAAGTCCGTATCAGTAAATTGTAACCTTGATACATGTAATTTGGATGAAAGGGGAAAAGCTATTAAACCTACCGTTGATCGTGTATATATGTATATATATATATATATATATATATATATATATATATATATATATATATATATATATATATATATATATATATAATTTTGTTTGTTTTTTTAGCTATTGAGAAATTATAGCATGCTATTTGGGATGGGTTGTCGCTTCATCCCATTGACCCATTCCTCTTATACCTTTTAATATAATTATCGGCAGCGTAAATGTTTGCGAGATATACATAGTAGAATGTAACCTTAGCATTTGAGTCCACTGTAACCTTATGTATGGGATAAATAAGAATAAAATCTGGACTAAACGTAAATAAACTTACATTTCTGTCTATTAATTCTGTTTTGCATCCGTCTGCTAAGAAAATCGCGACGTTTTCGCAGCCATTTGTGATATCCATCAGTGTTTGCATGACGAAGAGTCGTAGTGTTTACGGATTAACTATACAGGACAAACACAGCATTCGCACCGTTCGCTCCGGTTAAGCACTACTAAACATAAGATTAGCTTAATTTTCTGCGCAAGTTCGTAAATTTGGTAAAAAAAAATTGTATTTGGAAGTTTGTGTATTTGTTAAAGCCCTTATCCCTTTTTAGTTTTGTGTTCATTATTTTCTAGATAGCATGCAAACATTATAAATAATGTTATATTATTAGCTAATTCGTCAATTTATGGATTTCGAAAAAGTTTCCATATGTTTACAGATTTGTGATTCCAATAAAATAATCACGAACGCAGTTCTTTTATGAAGTGAATAAATAATTTTTTTTTCATTGTTTGTTTTCAAAACATAGTTATTACAGAATTTTTATTAAAAAGGAATGAAATCATTTTGGAATTTTAAACGGTTATCGATTATTTAAGTTATTTCTTTATCAAACTTTTTATTTATTTTTATGTTGTGTTTAATAATCGAACATCGTGTAATATTCTATTTTGATTTAATTCATTAAATAAATTATACTCAAAAATAAATGTCGCCCTGCTTATGTTATTGGTACCTGAGATATCTACATTCTTAGTCCGTTCAAATTTGATGTTAATGGTCATTCGGTCTGTCTAGTTTTCAGGGGCGTTTGGTCAGTCATCAATCTATGAAGTACACTCTACGTCATTCCGGTTGAAATAATAATGATGTTCGGTATTTTGCGTATCGACCTTCTATGCGCACTTGATGTCATGTTCCTGTTTTTCCGTCAGTACGATACTTTAATACGTATGTTACTATATATAGTAACATATTTGACTCGAATGCATATGATTATCGGTCAAAGCAAGGTGATTGAAAATCGATTATCGGCCCCGGAGCTTAAGCGCGTGACGTTACGGCCAACGCATTACGTAATAACAAAATGGCGCCCACATTCAGTCTCATCCAACGGTGATCAATACAATTAACCACAACTCAAAGAAAGAATCGAACATAATAATAACGACACGTAGCACACAGTTTGGATAATACAAATATCGATTGAAACTGAAACTTTTCTGTACATGAGACATATGCCTCTATTGTAGCTTTAACAGGATTCACCGAACAGCAAAATTTATAGTTAAAGAAACACTTACCTAGACAACTTAAATCCGATGTTTACAAAAATAAAATAACAACGATGCGCTATTCCGTCCTTTTTTGTTAATTCATCCGTTATTTTATATTGATTTTAAATCACACTTTTTTAACCGATTGTATCGAATGCTAACCACTTTCACCAAAAACTACGGCCTTCATGGCGATTATTCACTCTGCGAGCCGATCATCACATCTGGCCCTCAAGCAACGAGGTATCAACCTTTAAGTGTTTACAAAGGAGATCTCAGAGTAGCAGATTTGAATTGAATATTTAACTATATTGTGCAGGTTGACATGTCGTTCCAGTGGAATGATATGTCTTAAAGTTATTTACGTTTTATTACAAAACAAACATAAATCAAATCTCCGAATTTAAATTCAAATTGATTGATTAAATGACGCGATATACGTTATTTTGCATGGAAACACAGAATACGTAAGAGCTCATAAATATATAATTGTATCCTCCAGTCACACATGCTTCTACCATGTTTAATTACATTTCAGTCATAGTTTGTATATTTAAAATGCAATAAATTATGGTTGCAGTTGTGCCTTATTTAAGTTGAACTTTACAATCAGCTTTGTCAGCAAAGTCATAACATAAATGCATGATTATTAACCAAGACGTTTGGTGGTATTGTGTTCATAAATTAAGCATTTTTTAAATCGAAAATCTATTAAGTTGTCAACACGACATATGGTGGCATACAAATAAACCTTGAGCGCGCTATGTGTTATATGTCATGCAAAGAATACGTACAAGATACATTGAATATCCGCTGAAGAGGTTTCACATTTTCGATAGTCGCCATTCATCATTAAAATTTAGAGCAATTGTTTTGTTTTCATGTTTACACATGTATAACGATATGCAGTAACCCGATTATTGTTACATATACAGTCGAGTTACCATTACCACATCAGTAGCGTAATAAAGTTGTGCTGATGAATAACAATGCATGTTTCTTCTTTTATACCAGTTTAATAATTACGTTTGATTACTGTTAAAGCAAAAATTATGTTTTAAAATGCAGACTATATCTTTTTTTGGCAAGTGGTTTTCGGAATTCATGCATTAAAGGATCATTTGTATCCATAACGGATCACGTGATCAAAACCACTCAGGGGGGGGGGGGGGCATCTCAAACGCTACTTGAATAGTCAAAACATGAAACGTGTACGTGTTTACTGTGATTAAAGCATTGTATTAAGTTGCCTTGCTAACAAACAGTGATTATGCTGTGTTTTATATAGTATGGTACATATTGCAAGCTCTGGAAATAGACTTAGAAAAGTTTCACTGTGAATTATTTGTTCAAAGTCTTCAAAAGATCCAACAGATATAGATAACTTATAAAACATGGTGATTTCTAATAAAATCTAATCTTCAATATTTAATATGAAACAGTGTTCCACAAATAAAACGTGAAGATAACAAACTATTAAGATGATTTATTTTAAGACTCAACAAAATTTGCATATCATTCACTCATTGACAATAGTAGATTTTTGCAAGTTAAACAAAAGTAAAACAACTGACCATAAAAATTTAAATAACATCACAAGAAACAAAAGTATCAATGTAAAATAGCATCACATTATACAAATATGTAACATGTAATTATATTAAAAATGATGACTGATTTAAATATGTACATGAATAAAATCATTAAATGACTGATTAAGAAAAGTAACATTATTTCAAATAATACATTTTAAAAAGAGTTTTGACTTGTCAGCCATGTTCTAGAATAAATAACTCAGAGATGCGTGTGGATGCAAAGTGTCCTTCACATCTACATGGTGATTACATATTTGAAGTTTCATTTTAATCTCTTTGGAAATGTGGATGAAATTCACTACACATACTACTAATATATTATGCCGACACCTAAACGAGTTAATTTTGGCAATATATTTAAATTAAGCAGTAAATGTTGATGCTGTTAAAAAGTTTAATAAGTAGGCCTACATCGATATCATACAAACTGTTGTTTACATGCTACTTACATTTTTACTGATACTGGCTTACGTAACTAAACGTTTTGTTTACCTATATACACATATTTTTTACGTATGACCATTCTCGTGTGCGTATCAGACGGAACAAAGTTATTGTGGCAACTTCTGACCATTTTTAGTGGTGAATGATTACTACGTATAGGAAGACAATGAGGCCATCTTTGCAAAGAAACTAAAATAAATAAATGAATTGATCCCGACGCAAAGTTGGTATTGGAAAAAAGAAATGCAATTCATCCTTCCGTTTGTGTGTGCGTAATATTTTCGTCTCCACTCCATATCTCCTACCCTTATTTTTTTTCCCCGTCACAACGTTGGATGATTATAGAAATACACTTCTTTTGTCGTTTTGACCGTCCGTTAGTCTGTCATTGGTCCTTAACAATTTCATGCCCGCTCCATATCTTTGTATCTTTCAATAAACTTGCTAAAACTGTTAAGGGCTTTGAGCGATGTTCAGATGGCATGAAACTGTCGCCCCAGCTACAGGCAAAGTTCGCTATTTGAGATCAAAATTGTGAATCTTGCCCGGATAATATATGCAATATCAATTACATGAATTTCATATATCGTGTTTAAAGAGTTTGTTAAGATCATGGCGACGATTGAAGAATGCATGAGTAAGTCAAGTTGGCTCAACCTCAAAGTCGAACACATTGGAAAAAGCGTGAGCCTCTTTTTACGTTACCGGTCAATATCGTATATACCCTTGAAGGATTTTCGTGAAACTTTGCAGCACTGTTTTGGGAAATGAGTAGGCATGCATAAGCATGCGTCAGTAATGCCGACTCAATGTCAGTGACGCATTTCAAGCTGAAATACTTGAGCTTGATTTGGATAATACCGATTGATTGTTTTTTTATGAAAAGATAATGTCATACAAAAGATGCCAAGTAGTATTGATTCAATCACGTTGGCTTAAACTGACGATCGCCACTTCAGTTAAAAAAATATCGATGGAGGCTATAGCTGCCTCGTCATATCGTTTTGCAAATTTTAAAACTCTTTTTTTATTAATTTTAACTATGGCGAAATTTAAAATTTGCCATACATTAAGTCCTCCTTCCTCCAAACATTGTTAATAATGAATAATGTTTGTGCTTATATGTCCTGTTTGTATAATCTCTAGCTCGTACTACATTGATCTTCACAATAATAGTAATAAATTCGTAATAATAAACGACATAAGGGACGCAGGTTATGTATTAAAAACACATCACATACGATGACGTCAACCACCAGTGTGATATTTGTCCACTTACAAACACAATTGGCCTTCATGTCAGCTGTTTATATAGCTTCGATGCATCCTTTATTAAATAAAAACATACAGCTCGTTTCATGTTTAAACAATAACATGAAATCTACACCTACTTTATATACATAATTATTCAGAAACACGAACCTAATATTCCCGATAATGGTGGGTCACATGTTTATGCGATAACGAGTTACAGACGGAGTAGTTGCTGACAATTAGTAGAATTATGAAGGCAATATTTCTGCTTGTGTTCTTCACAAATTCGCAAAGCATTCACGGTAATGTGAATTTACACGTTTTCTCCGTTTAATTGTAAGTTTAAACCTATTAATTAAGCTCGATTGCATTGAAAGCCCCAGTCTTATTGAAACGTACTTGTAGATAGAGATCTTAAGAACGCTCCGATCGAACCCGTGACCTCCAGGTCTCTAGGCGGACACCATATCCATAACACCATGGTGGCCTTGTTAATCGTTACAAATGCATATATATTCTGAGCAAATTAGCGTGTACAATGACTCTGTAACAATGGCGGTCACTGTAATGTGTTTAGCTAGCTTAATTTGTGAACAGTTTTATCATTAGAACATACATTGTGTCACTACTACGGATGTTTGTCTGATACTTTTTTGTACCACGCAGGTTGAGACGATGGATGGATGTCGTACAAAGGACACTGTTACCACTTCAGTAATGAAATAGAAGTGTCTTGCCAGCAGCTGGAGTTTCACTTCTTTATATTGGATAGACGCTGAGGTAAAAATGTTTGCTATAAATTAAATATAAACCACGCATGTCATGATAATCTATCTCATATTTTGCGATATGGGTAGAATGCTAGTTGGCATTATTGAAAAGCAATCTCGTTTACTCGATTATTGTTTTGTTAAAGAACAAACTGTGTTGTTGTTGTTGTTGTTTCTCATAAAATATAACTGTGCAAAAACGTTGAGTTGGGTGGTGATTCAAAAAAGCGACGTTATACTCGGACAATCTATGTTGTTGAGTTCGTTTGTTCTATTATAATTTGTACTTGTTTAAGGTCAATTAACAATATTCGCTTGTTTGTAGTTTACCACTAAACACGCAGACACAAATTCATTTCTATAAATAAATGGCGACAATAAATGTGTAATACATTTAAGCCGTATTTTTCATTGTAATATGTCGCATTTTGACACTTATTTTTAAAGTTTGGGTCAACATATTAGCTAGTTTGTAAAACAGTTTTGTTTAACAATGTTAAATACGCCATTTTTTCATTCTGTATTTGGATGTGTTATTTGAGATTTTATCGTGAATTGTATAGACGATTTGTTAATTGGCCTCAATAACAGGCTAGCGGATGATAAAAAAAAGAGTTAATATACTTCAAAAATGCATGTTGGCACAACGATCAGTTTCGTGACTTTCTGACGCTATTAAGAAAACATGTCAGACACTTGATTCTTTGAACACCCATATACAAAAATCTAAACTAAATAAATTTCGACATGTCTCAGAAAGAAATATCTGTACCAGAAATAAGGAACGG
The DNA here is from genome assembly GCF_020536995.1 of Dreissena polymorpha. Lineage (NCBI taxonomy): Eukaryota > Metazoa > Mollusca > Bivalvia > Myida > Dreissenidae > Dreissena > Dreissena polymorpha. Next base: position 9,399,342 of record NC_068357.1, read on the forward strand.
TATAAAAACATTTAATTTACAATTAAATAAACAGAGAAAACATGTTATTTTAATATTGCACTATCCTTCTAATAAGTAGATCTAATGAAAAAAGTGAATGTTTGCAAGACATATGGATCTTTGGATCTTTAGTAATACGGATAACATTGTGTCGTACTACAGAACGTCTTTTATCAATTGTAATTGATTTTATATAAATATGTGAAACATTTTAGATAGCACCTACATATAAAAGTGATATAAAATAAAACATATTCATAATACGTAACAATACGCAACCGCAATGTAATGCATAAAATGACATGCACAGTTATTCAAAATAAAATAAAAAAAATATTATGCATTATCGAGGAAAGTCAGGGCATGCGCTCAACAAGCGTTTGTACGTTTTGATAGACAAGGGTCTAGTTAACTGGAGCTTATTTAGTGATTTGTATAGACAACTTGTCTAACAAATGTTGCGTAATGAATTAATACAACAATTTATTATCCACGCAGTATGGATATGTGGGGTCTATATGATACATTATTCAAGGTACATATATAAATAATCGTGGAGTTAATCTAAAATAAACTATGTGTCATGGTGTCTGAATGAGAACCAGGGATACGAGAAGATACGTAACTAATCATCTTTGTTCCGCAAATGTATATTAAGGACAGCAATAACATCAGTATTAATGTAGATGTCGATTGTCTTTTTAAAGACATATCTTGTTTTCTTTCTTTTTATATTCTTTATATTTGGGGAATGCTTGCCGACCTTTTATCACGTAGAGCCACACTGTATATTTGATTAACGGTATACTGTAACAGTGCATCAAATAACAAATGTGCGATTGTAGCCAACATTCACAGGAAATTAGTTTTCTTTGTAGGTGTATTATATCAATTTGCATACAATTCAAAATATTGTAGTAAAAACATTATCACATTCCTTATCAAGCGATTTTTTATATAGACTTATTTCGAAGGTCATAACACAAAAAAGGTATTTTGTTTACGGAAGTATTCTGGGTTGGTGGTACAGACCTGGGCTATGAAGGAGACTGGATGTGGGCAAACTCCAAGAAACATTTCAACAATGCATATACTCGCTGGGTGAAAGGCGAACCAAACAACTTCGGAGGGTCTGAAAACTGTCTACATCTGTCGTTGAACTGGGACTGCAACGATGTTGTGTGCTGGAAACTGTTTAATTTTATTTGCGAGAAAACTGGGTATAATAGTATTGTGTCAAGGCATTAGAGTTTTATAAACTGTTAAAGTTCAAGTCTTCGTGGCACGACATAATGTTTATAATTATATAAACCCTGTCTATAAAGAATTGTTCGTTCGTTCCCAATGTATCGAATATTTGATAAAGCGATTATATTTGATACATCATTTATGGGTTGTTGTTGGTGTCGTGACGTGTGACGACATCAATCCATCTTCAAAGTATGCGGAGAAGCATTTCTTTTTTAAACCAAAATACTTGACTATAAATAAATGAGTGCAATCTCGACTATATAATTCTAATCACGTTATTTCCTTAACGCAAATCGTCTGTACATATTTCATCTTTGTAACTTTTATTAAGTTCAATATTTATTTTAAATGATTTGTATTTAATGTTGCTTATATTGACAAAACTATACACTGTTTATATAACTATTCCTTGAAATTGCCCGTACAACCATTTACATACCGCGTGGTCTTGTAATTAGGAGTGTTAATCCGGATAGACATTAAAAACCTTCGGTGGTTGTTTGAGAACATAGAGCGGAAATTTATAGAGGATTTTTGCTGGATTTTGGTGGAAATATATTGTTTCTATGATCACGGGTGAAAAAAAATCGATATTTCACCAAATCCAACATATTTTCTTTTTAGTTTATACTAACGAATGAATATGTGTGTATTTATGCCATTCCGGAAATAAATAGAGGATATTTGCTGGATTTGGTGGAAATATATTGTTTCTATGATCACGAGTGAAATGAAATCGATATTCCACCAAATCCAACATATTTTCTTTTTATTTTATACTAACAAATGATTATGTGTGTATTTATGCCATTCCGGAAATAAATAGAGGATATTTGCTGGATTTGGTGGAAATATATTGTCTCTATGATCACGAGTGAATTAAAATCGATATTCCACCACATCCAACATATTTTCTTTTTATTTTATACTTACACATGATTATTTTTGTATTTTTGCCATTCCGGACAATATAATTGCCAGTTGGTTGCCCCCCCCCCCCCATGTAGGTTACAGTATACTTAATAACCGTTTCATGTAACTTAATAACCGTTTCATGTAGGGCTGTACTCTCTAAAAAATATCATAGTTTACAGGAAGGCATGTTTTAAACTTTTTACTATTATTCTGGTGTTATCTTACGGAGACAATGGTAGGACATGAATAGGTGCTCACTCGGAATCCCTGAAATATGATAAACTTGAAGACTATAGTAAACCATTGCACTGAAAAAGGTTACATTCCACTTAGAAACGACCGAAAAAAAAGTTGCAAAAACAGTCGATTTTGATTTGTGTCAAGTTCTTTCTTGCATTAAACATGACGTATCTTTTTTATTGCATAAATCGATTTCGCTTACAATGGCCTTGAAGAAAAGTATGGTTATGGGGGTCTCTATGTGCAAAATATTGCATTTATTTTGACTTAAAGTTGTCGCTTTTACATTGAATTATATAGGGAAACTATTTAGTATATTCTGACCTGTATTGTAAAAGGAAGCCCATCCGTTTGTTTTTATCACCATTAATGCCCTTGGTAAAATTGCCTTTAATTGGGGTTTTTGAAACAGTGAAATTTTAAGTTTTAATTCACTGATATTTCTTTATAGACAATCGGAAAGCATAAAATAAAACAAACGCATTTGACCAGCATCATACAGTAGGTATTCAATAATGGTCTGGATTTCTACGTTTACTACGTACAATGCAGAGCGTTATAGAACTGAGCGAGTCTTACGCTTGAAATACTTGCGATATATTTGCATCGTTCAAGAACCATGCCCTTTGCCTCAGTGTGTGTCACACCTGATCAACTTGATCAACTGCAACATTTAGAAATTTACTGGCAGTGCCATTTGGAGATTTGGCCACTTCGTATCGTCCCAAGATGCATCTGAAATAATATTTGAACATGCGACACGCATATATATTCTATTTAATAACAGGCACATTACGTTAAATGATTACGTTAACGTACCATTAAAAGATAACAGGTGTATTCTTTTAATTCTTTATAATAAGCAATTGAGAAAAAGCGTGTAAACGAACACTAACAAAGTGCGCCGTAAGACTGTATCAGCGCTCTTTCGGCATTTACTGATCAAATTTGCTGTACATATTCCGCTTTAAAATTTATCACAGATTATGTGTCAATGAACTGAAAGTAATTTATTGTATAATGCAAACAAGAGCTATTATACACCGCTAAAATAATCCCATAATTGGTCCAGATAATGCTTGATTTACAAGTATCTGCTAGTCAATTGAAATATTAAAAATAAAAAAAGTCCATTAAAAAGTCATTTTTTCCAAGCAATGTCTATTTTAACTGACACAAGATAACGAAAATAAACTTTGTGTTATAAATAGCAATACAAATTATTTATGATCTTTATATTGGGCAATTCGGATAATAAAGAGTGATGACCAAACCTGTTCAGGGTCGTGAATGAATACAACTTATGGAAAGTAGATCTGATGGTGTTGTTTTACTGTATCAGTAATGTTTTCGCAAAGTGTTTTAAGTTGGTGGTCTACCACGAGAACGAAAATTGTTAATAACTATCTTACTAAAACAAATAATATGTACGAATTGAAAACTGTTTCCATTTAGTAAGAACAATTAGCACACGTTTATCCGGCATTGGTCGCAATAAACCTCTTATTCAGCGATTTGTCATTCCCATATTGCACGATATAAGTTTGATTTTATGTATTTTCCCTGTGGAGAAATGAATTGGCCAATCAATAAGTCATAGCTCTCCCCACCCACCTATAACAAAAGTACTCACATGTCATTATTTGATTTTTAATGTTTATGACCTCTAGAATCAATAAATGACACATACAAACTTTTTCAGGACTGCTGACATAAAGGCAAGATGCATTTTCTAATATTATTACAAAAAATGTCACATCAGCAGAACTAACAACAATTGCAACCAAAAGTAATCGATAACTTAAAACAGAACCATAGTTTAAGGTCTAGCGCCTATAAAGGGATCTAGCTCGTTGCATCGAAGGCGTTAATTGTTCATTAATATATTCAATATCTGAAGAATAATGTTTTACCTCTATTAGCGGTGTTTCTAAACAAATTGCATTGATATATGACGTAATTCAAATTATTATTCTATTGAATTTAAAGCATGTTTACATAATCTTTTAAGTAAATAGAAGAGATTTTTATTGTTTTTCTAATCATCCATTTCGTCATTACAAACCACATGATGATGATCGATTCGAAACGCACTTGTTGATCCCGCCTGTAGTTGTTAGCTGAATATAATTTTGACAACATAGATCCAGTGTATATCCGTTCGCTTTTCCAGACTGTAACTTTTTCATTAAGCTCGCAAGTAATACTTTTTTTCATCTCGCAAGTATGTGTGGCGGGGAAAAACATGTCTCTAGCGCAAAAAACCGTCAACGATTTATGTGAAATATCAAACAAGCTATGGTAAATCTTGTCTCGATTGTACCTTCATTCGTAAAGTAGAAATACATTTCCGCGGATGCTCATCATGTTGAGATTGAGATCACTCGCTAGACCATTGTCCCTCTCTCAAAGGTCAAAATATTGAGGTCAACGGTCAAATATGAGCTTAATGCAGCTTTTTGAATAGTAACTAATAAACAGGCGATTTTACATAACTTCCAAAACTGTTCACCATGTTAAACAACGGAGTTTAAGTCACATTTGAAGTTACCTTTTCAAACCGATGCACCATGCAACTGTCGCTTCCCCATTTAAACATTTAAAATTGATAGCCACAAACATTTAACATTTTTTGTGTGTACGACCTGTGTCCCAAGCCTAAAGAGTAAAGATCAATTCATACTGTACGACCACAGACTTAAGACTAAATACCAATTTATACTGTACGGCCACAGACTAAAGACTACTGACCAATTCATCCTGTACGGGCACACTTTAACATTATGAGCACAATACCGTTGAGCTGACATTGACTTTATCGTTAATCTTACAATATTTGACGGTCCATGCTGCGCGACACACATGTGACAAACCTCAAAGGTCAAGGACACACTGACCTGTTTAAATAAGTTACTATGTTTGCTTTTTTATAAGTGACGGGCCCATAACTTTGTAGAACATCGTGGGATTATAAATTAAATCGGCACACATGCTAATCATACCAAGATGGCGTGTCTTGTGCAACTATGCCGCTCGCTTAAAAGTAAAGTTCAAACTAATGTTAAAAGCATGATGCGTATTACCAATTGTCCAATAGCACAGACATAGTATTCACCATGAACAAATTTTATCCGAAAGTTGTTTTTTTATATTCTGACGTTTTTTGTGGCAGTGTTACTTTCGGAAAAGAAAACAAAAAGAAAACAACAATTCTAATTTTGGTGGAACCCGCTTGGCATTGTTGCAAGATTTATACGCTGAAATCGTCGGAAAAAGTAGAAGAGAAAACAAACTGCCTATTTCCTATTCTATAACGTGTATAATTATCGTTATAATTAATAATTAATTATCTAATAATTCTTAATGCCACAAATACTATAAGTATTCAAATCAGATTTGTATGCAAACGATCTACAAATTTAAAATGCTAATAAGCAATAGCTACATGTTTATGTCACAGTCAATGTTAAAGGTAAAATAAATTCTCATTTTTTCTTTGATGCTCCGCTATTTGCAATAAAAGCTCTTATTAATTGTATGTGCGTTGTGTTACTTATTAAAATATGGTTCTGTTTTAAGTTATCGATTACTTTCCGTTGCAGTTCGAGTTGGTTCTCAATTTTTGTAATTGTATTAAATATATTAAAATCAATTGAACTTAACACGTGCTAGTTCTCCGTTAAAACGCCCTTCGGTGTTACTGGGGTATTAAAAGAGGACAAGTATAGTTTAGCAACTTTTTATTTAAAAACGAGCCGGTATAAAAACTGGACGTATTGGTCTTACTTCCCATTTACTTTAATAGTGTGTCAACTACTTAATAAATTACTTGTCACATACACGTTACATTGTTCTCTATCATTGTGCATACTTCAAAATTAAATCAATTTTCTAAAGAGTTTATTTTAACTTCTGGTTTTAAAGCAAATAAAAAAATGACAGCATACCTTTTGTGGTCAATCACTTGAATTTATCCGACGAGTTGAAGAAAGTTGTATCCATAAATATTTGTAACAAGATGTGTCTGTGAAACACTATGTTCCCCCATATATTTGACCTTTGACCTTGACGGATGACATTCACCCTCACTTTTCACCACTCAAAATGTGCAGCTCCATGAGATACACATGCACGCCAAATATCAAGTTGCTATCTTCAATGCAAAAGTTATGGCCAATGTTAAAGTTTGACGCAAACCAACAAACCAACCAACAAACAAACAAACAGACAGGGCAAAAACAATATGTCCTCCAGTATAGACTGGGGGCCATAAAAAACTCTTTTGTGAGACATTCTAAATATAAGCGTTTAATGTATGCTTTTCGGTGGTTTTAAGAGAAATATCTGTGAAGTAGAACTGATAATTTACTTTTAAAACAGTGAAAATGAACATTGAAAAGTATCGATAAATTTTACTGTAATACTGTGAAATGACGTCGTTTTTATGACGTTACATTGTCATTATTTCAACCAAAATACAAACATTATCAAGTGTAAGCATGAAATAAAAGGTAAATTTGTTTGCTCTGGTCTCCTTCCTACCATTGAGTAATTAAATGGTAATTAAATTGAGTGCGTTTTAATTCCCTTTTATTACTGTTTACTTTAAGATGCAATTATATGAGTTTAACTGTTATTTAAACTTATATGTAGCATTAATATTGCTGGGCCAAGTGTGAGGTTGAGCGCTCGAAAACCGGGTGAATACCCGTGCTTTGACCTTAACCGTTCTAATGCAGTGACCCCAGCTTTATTCTAATACGTGTGTATGTTTTTCGTAAAGTGCCGTACTGTTTTGAAAACTGGTTACTTGCCATAAATAAAGGACCATGAACGTATGTATAATAGGAATGCTATACTGCTGGAGCAGCTGGAGTTTTATTCCTTGATATTGGTGCATTAACGATGTTAATTCATCCATGATCATAAACAAAATATAGTTTTACTCGTGGGAAAATATTAGTTTATATTATTACTCGTGAATCAAAATCGATAGTCCACAAATCCAACAAATATCTTCTATTTAATAGTTTAAAACATTAGCCAAAGCATATAAAATTAACTGAATATAAACTAAGGAAATATAAATAACTTTTTATGTCCCCCACTATAGTAGTGGGGGACATATTGTTTTTGCCCTGTCTGTTGGTCTGTTGGTCTGTCTGTTGGTCTGTCTGTTGGTCTGTCTGTTTGCGCCAACTTTAACATTTTGCAATTACTTTTGCTATATTGAAGATAGCAACTTCATATTTGGCATGCATGTGTATCTCATGAAGCTGCACATTTTGAGTGGTGAAAGGTCGAGGTCAAGGTCATCCTTCAAGGTCAGAGGTCAAATATATGTGGCCAAAATCGCTTATTTTATGAATACTTTTGCAATATTGAAGATAGCAACTTGATATTTGGCATGCATGTGTAGCTCATGGAGCTGCACATTTTGAGTGGTGAAAGGTCAATGTCATGGTCATTCTTCAAGGTCAGAGGTCACATATATGTGGCCCAAATCGCTTATTTTATAAATACTTTTGCAATATTGAAGATAGCAACTTGATATTTGGCATGCATTTGCATCTCATGGAGCTGCACATTTTGAGTGGTGAAAGGTCAAGGTCAAGGTCATCCTTCAAGGTCAGAGGTCAAATATATGTGGCCCAAATCGCTTATTTTATGAATACTTTTGCATTATTGAAGATAGCAACTTGATATTTGGCATGCATGTGTATCTAATGGAGCTGCAGATTTTGAGTGGTGATAGGTCAAGGTCAAGGTCATCCTTCACAAGGTCATGGTCATCCTACAAGGTCAAACATCATATAGGGGGACATTGTGTTTCACAAACACATCTTGTTATTTTTATTTCATACATTTGCACATTTTATTAAAGTCCGTAGCTCGAGATTTTTCCGGGTATAACATATTAACATGGTAGATAAATACTATTCTTTGTACTATTCGGATGACAACATTTACTTAATTTAATTAAGCCGGAAAAGCACATAAAAAACTAAGCGTCAATGATACTGCTTTTAAAGAGTTAAATTCCATTATAATAACAAAAAGACATTAATACAAATTAATAAAAGATGACAGCCAATGACAGCTATATATGTGACACATATAAAGACACATAGGCAATATAAACGTCAAGAAAACCGTCAAGAAAAACAAATTATATTACCTTCCTCTTGTCGTTTTTTAAATACCACAATCGAAAATTTGCCTGTACAACACAACAAAACACGTATACAACTATACATTAAAATAATTCACAAAACACACTTGTGTCAATAAAGATGATCCCCCATAGCATGGCAATTAAACATAAAACAACGATATCAGAGTTGAGAAATTTAATTTAAATACAAAAATCACTCATTCGTTCACCATTCATCAGTACGACATACTTATGGGGAACGATGTCATGGGTTAAGTATAAGTATCACCCCCCCCCCTCTTGTTCAGAGCACATAATCATATTTTACTCATTCCACATCATCGAAGTCGAATATTTTACAGTATATTACATAAAATGCATAAAAAACAAGCTTTGATGCATATGAGTGATATTTAAAAAGGATTAATATGATTTGCGCATTGATAATTTTAGATTTAATTTTGAATTAACGGAAATGTAAAATATAGAACTTATTTTCTTTTAAAGATGTCAGTCACAAAACATCGAAACGATATTTAAAAAAGTATGCTCCAGTTTTGTTACCATCGTTTAACAAACGGAAGATTATGTGTTCTACACTTGCAAACCACCATTAGCCAACCTATTTTAAACGACAGAATTGTGTTTTTTCGAATGTTAAATATTTGATGGCAGCACTGTGCGAATTCAAAGTTAATATACTACAAAGTAGAGCAATTACTAATTGAAAAAAAAAAGAATTCTATACAAGTTTATCACATGTGTCTGTGATAACCAGGACACTGTTGTTTAAAATACGCCATTTTCAACAACGATACAACGGAAATACATTTTAATTTTTTCAAGGTCGTGTAGGAAGATGTTTTCTTCCATGTTAATATATAATTACACCACAATAACATGTTACATCTAATTTAATCATGGACATTTTCCAACGTGTTTTGTAAAGTATATTATTGTTAATATAACATTTAGTAAAACAAACCTAGATCTACTGCTGCAGTAAATACTGTGTTGACAGAAGCAGTTATAAGCTTGACAAAACAAAATTGAGTGGCAATTTACAGCACAACATTAATAATGCATACGCATTCACAGCTTTAAGTAATTTTAAATGACCAACTAGTACTAACAAAAATGAAACTGAATTTTAACATCATTCTGGCGAATGCTGGACAGCAACGAAGAAACACTGCGGACCAGAAACACGAATAAACGGACACATTATCATATACTTAGTTTATTGTAACGTGCGTGTTACGTTTTATGACTTCTGGTGGATAGAATAATAAAATGTCAGCCTCCATGATGGTCTTCGTTACTTTACACACAGTGGTGAAAATATGCTAAAAAAAGTTCGTGACTATTAGAAACTGTTTTTAATAATCATATTGTTAACCCTTAAAGCGCTGGAGCTGAATTTTAAAGGCCTTTGCAAACAGTTTGGATCCAGATGAGACGCCACAGAACGTGGCGTCTCATCAGGATCCAAACTGTTTGCTATTCTGATAGTATTCTTTGAAAAAAATCGAAGAAAATGCTAATTTTAGAAATACTGCAGACGACATTTTAGCAGACGACAAATTTCCCAGCATGCAATGGGTTAAATCAAATGCACCCAATTTCATGATCATATCGTTTTTGGACCATTATGGTTTTAGTTTTAGGTACATACGAACGACGATACAATCGAATTCGATGATGAAATGAGGAAAAAACATAGCCCATTCTTTAGATTAGTGGTATTTATATATACCAACTAACATTGTCGAACAGGCAAGAGACAAAATTACACAAATAATTACAACTGTGGCCATCAACGGTGAACGATCAATACCGTCCTTTTATCGTTTAATATGTTAAATAAGACATTCAAGCAATTGACTTTACAATACATAAACATACCGTACATGCAGCATTACATAAAAAAACTGAGTTGAAGTGTGGTCAACCCCTGAATGTCGCTGAGAACATAGCAATTAATTCGCTTTAAATGCCACATGTATAGTCTTCGTAACTATTTTGTTCTGAGCGTGGCATGTGAAAGCTTATCCGATTCATTTAGGTATGAAACAGGTTTTAACATTTGTATATTGTATAAAGCTATAACGTAAATAATGCTAAAATAGTTCTCAGCATACACAAGATTTCTTAGAGTAGAGATAACGTATGTTTTGAGATACAAGCAACTTATTTAATGGCTTTAAATTCTAGCGTAACTTAAATTTCACACACGTCAAATAATTGTTTTACTTTATGAAGTATGTCTTAAAAACATTTAATCTTGTTGGTAAAATATTAGAATATAATTATTTTATATTATTATGGTATATCATTTGTAATATTTGTATTATATGTTTATTTTTCCACATGCAGCATGTAGAAAATATATTATTTAATAAAAACATCATTCATATCACAGACAGTATTTATGTACACGTGAAACGTAAAATAAAATTAAAATCGCACAACCGTCCAATACTCATCCGCCGCTGTATGAGTTGTTTCGCTACTCACTCTTGTCTTATCCGGCTCCGATATCAATATCGCAATTCCAGATTAACAATATATATTTTTTTTTCTTGTGCATGTTGACAACAACCCTTTCATTCCGTGGAGACTATCACTTTACTTTGTTTAAACCGTTTACAATCAGTGTATTTAAATGTCAATTTCAGTATACCTTCCTGACTGGTTGTTCTGCTTTCAGTTAACCGACGGCATATACTTCATCATGTAGATGTAGCCAGTCCAGCATTACATTACATTACATTACTTGTACACAAGTATTGAAATGTCACCACACAAAAGAAATACGACAACCACACAGTCCGTTCCAATACAATCAAACTGAATTTATTATACCGTGCATCGTCTACAGTAAGGGAAGATAACTATTTAAGTGTAACACGAACATATATTTACAGTTTCAATTCGAAAGTGAAGAACATGTTAACGCATTTACTGCGAGTGGTAACAAGAAAAACGTATTCTTCATTTGACATCAATCCAATTCGGACGTCAGTATACGTTCTCATCTTGTTCATTTATCTCGGTTTGCTTTTATGATTGTGTGACATGGATATTGGTTGTATTCTTATCTTCACTTGAGAATGAATGTGAGAGCATCTCACACTTTGTCACATAGGAATATTAGTTCAGAGCAACAGCTAATATGTCATATATTAAACTCTATATATTTACCAAATCTAACGATTTCAGTATAAATGCGTATGTAGCAATTTCACTTTTTATTCCCCCGGATCGAATGATCGGGGGTTTATTGTTTTTAGCCTGTCTTTCTTTCTGTCTGCCATTCTGTCATTTTGTCCCAAAACTTAAACCTTACAGTAAAGTTTTGAAATAACTTTTGAAATATTGAACATAGCAACTTGATATTTGGCATGCATGTGTATCTCATGGAGCTGCACATTTTGAGTGGTGAAAGGTCAATGTCATCCTTCAAGGTCAAAGGTAAAAAAAAGCGGCGCATTAGGGGGCATTGTGCTTCTGACAAACACATCTCTTGTTAAAAATGTCATCACTGTCCTTTGTTGATGATAAAGTATATTTATAAACAACCAAATAGTATAAAACATACTAAATAAATTGTACCGCGTCTAGATTTGCTATAATGGCATAGATTGCGTTTGTGAAACAAAAACCGTCTTAATTTAGATCTATATTTTAAAGGGGCCTTTTCACAGATTTTGGAATGTTTTGAAGTTTGTCATTAAATGCTTTATATTGATTAATGCAAACATTGGATCTAAAAAGCTCCAGTAAAAATCAAGAATGAAATGTAAAAAAAAACAGTAAAAAAGTAACCCGCAGCAGGGCTCGAACCAGTGAGCCCCGGAGTCCTGGAGTAAAAACCAATTAGACCGCTCGGCCAACCTGCCAATTATGTTTGAGAGACGTATTTTATTCTATATATAAGCAATCTTCGTAGTTTCACAAAATTAAACGACAACAACAGAACTCTCCAAATTATTCAATTGTTTCGCGTTGCAACGCTTTATAATTTTCAGGTTTTTAAATCGCCAAAAGATGCATATAATGGCTATATTAGACCATGGTAAATGTTCAGTATTACTGTTTCCTCACAAATATCCTAACTAAAACGAAAATTTGCAAATATATAACAACTTTTTTCAATTTTGTCAATTTACCAAAACGCGAAAAGATGCCTTTAAAATCGGATAACGTTTAATTTAAACGCGTAAAACAGTTTATTTATTCGTTTTGCGATTCACACGTACATACTGGACTCCATGTTATTAAGTAAACCATACAACTTAATTAATGAACTCGCAATCGACAAAATAGTTAACCACAATGTCAATGGACGGCATGTTAATATAATATGCGTGGCATTTGATGTTATTTATTCCGGATATTAAGTAGTAAAAATATATGATCTCATATACTTGTCATTTTCCTTGCCGATTATGAAATGATCGTGTATCTAAAACAGTAGCAACTCGAACGCTGTTTGACACATATTCTGTTTTATTTAATACTTCGACGCACGTCTTTAACATAAGAAGTGAATAGACCAGGCAAACAAGACACTATTCATGGAATATAGTGGAGTATTAAAAACAGGTCAGTACGTGTAAGAAAAGCAATAGTACAGCATGCATACAAGTAGGTATTTTTTAGCTTGTTGTAGTGTTTTAATTATCAGTATTGTGACCGTTTCCTTTATACGGATGGCATATTTTGATATTATACGTAAATGAAAAAAACATTGTGTAAAATATCGGCATGATTTCATGTAATTTCGTTTTCCTCGGCATTACATTCAACGGATACATAATGATTTTCGAATTATTAAAGCACTGTGTTTCTCTCTTCTTCATTCATCGTACACTTCGTTGTGTACAGATCATATTCCGCATGTCTTGCCTAAAGGTGCTTCCAGACAATACATATGCCAAGCAGTTTATAGAGTGATTTGACGCTTTAAGTATGAGTGTACAATAATGTATTAGATCGTTACTATCCATCAAAAACTTGCCTTGATCGAATAAATCAAGCAACACCTGAAATTCCATTTTCACTGTAAAGAGTGTATACGGGAACTGCGTAATAATATACGCCACGTTGACTGCCAGAAGATTCCTTGTAACAGAATTAAATCGAGGTCTGTTTCCACCGATGGAGGTACGAATTTTTACTCCGATAATTATGCTAGATACACTTATCACAGCAAACGGTACCAACATGAGAAACGAAAGACAGACATACTGAAAGCGTCTGTATGTGCCCTCATCCATATGTATATCATCATATATAATCATGAAGTACTCAAGAACAATTATGACACTTGCCATTACGATTCCGGCTATCATCACCGTCTTAGTAGTGACGAAAGTTTTTACTTGAAACGGAATAACTACACTCGCTAGTCGTTCCATGGATATAAGAACTAAAGTCCAGGAGCTGAAATCCGCACAAGTCGTGCCGAAAAAGCGGAACCAGCTCTCAAACCAGAAAGCCTCAGCATAATTTTTATTATTATAATAATAAACGACACCACGTATATGTATAAATAAACCCAAAACATTGTAGCATGTAACTAGTACGTCAAACATTGCCAGGGTTCCAAAAAGGTAATACGTTGTTGAAATTCCACTTTTGCGTTTGGACATAATAACGGCAACTATAAGACCATTTCCTATAAAGGATGCCAGTGAAATCGGTGAAATCACTCCAATTTGGATGTACATCATCCAATCCCAAATATCGGTACCATTATTATCATAATACCTGTCTGTCTGATTATCTTCATAATACCAGTATGTCTGATAACCATCATAATATCCGTCTGTCCGATCATCTTCATAATACCAGTCTGTCTGATTAGCTGTGACGTTATCCATTGTATCGCGGTGCAAAGATCAGGTTTTTTAACACTTCACACACATCGGCATTACATTCAACGGATACATAATGATTTTCGACTCGCGTAATGTGTTCTTCAAACAAGTACGATACACACGATATTTGTGTTTGTTTACAAGCACCGTGAACAACTATAAACTGAATATTTATTTAATCGTGACTAACCGAGATGATCACTGTTGATCGACCGATGTAATGTTGATGCATCTTCCGACGATATTTATATGGTTTCATTATTATGCAAATGCGTCTGGTTGACTGATCGTTTGTTGTAAAAAAAAATTGTAATTTGACAGAAAATAATGGGGATAAAATTATCAATGTATCTGAAGTTTTGATCAAATTAAAATTAAACATACGTTTCATAACGGAACTGTATTAATGTGTTGCACGAATGAAAGGCTTTGAACTTTCTAATCAAGAATCGCGTTGTCAAACACAAAAGCATTTTTTCCGACGAAAACCCATTTGGCAATATTCAATGCGAGCAGTGCGTGTTGCGCTATTTATCTAGTTTTGCATCCAGAGGTTTACATGATTATTTGTTTGTGATCATTTTAACGTTAGAAGATCAAAAACAGTGTTCTCTCCGAATGAACATAAAAAGATGCTATAGATTAAAGCCGTCATATAAACAACTGCCAACGCATATTGAGCTGACGTGTTCACAATATACTAAAACACTGGATTGATATTCGGAATGTGTCTTAGGGGATTAGTAAACTGATCTGAAGGGAACGTTCCAGGCGAAGCGCAATTAAAGTCAATATTGCTTTTAAGCGGTGCATTGCATGTTCTATTGTTCTATAATGTGCAGAAAAAATCGACCATGATATCGAATAAACGTGAAATCGAAACCACAGGCGCTTGATGACAATGGTTTTTTAAATGTGTTTTTTTTATTACCCGTTGTTTATTATAATGCATACACCTACTAAATTAATAAACATACTCCGACAAAATGTCTTCTTATTAAAAAGATAGTGCGACTCTGTATATAGATATTGACAAGATAGGACACGTCTTTACCCATAACTTAATCATTGTCACCCCGCTTGCTTATTAAAACGCGCGCACAGGCCGGGAAACTCGCTCTTTCTCTAAACAGTATGGGCGCAAGATTTAACTTTTGAGGCGATGATTTTTTTTCTGGAAATCACCATGGCAGACGAAATCAAGTTAAACAATTAACAGAATAGATAGAATCTACATCCCACCGTTTTTAAAATGATAAACTGAAGAATGTTTTACTCACGTTCATGCATACATAGTTGCTTCTGTTCGAAAATGATCATCTACTGCCAGTTTCAACAGAACGTATGCATATAAATTGCGTGTATGCCTATAGCCTATAGAGACCTCCACAGACGATGGGATAAATCCCTGTAACTATTGTTGCACTCACTTAATGGGGTAATCATCAAAATATGTTGTAAATGCATACACATGAATCATTCCTTTACCAAATGTTTAGCTTGACAGATAAGGCTGTTGTTGTAAAGAAAGAGCGAGGTTCACGGCCTGCGCGTGCATTTCAATAAGCGAGCGGGGTGACAGCGATTTAATTATGGATTATGACGCACTTCCGTTGCTTGAGAAAATGGCGAGTGTCCTACCTTGTCGATATCTATATACATAGTCGCACTATATTTTTTATTTATTTAGTATGTGTATGCATTATAATAAACAACGGGTAAATAACAGAAAATAAAAATAAAATTAGAAAAAAAACAACAACATTGCCATCGAGCGCCAGTATAAAGATAAAGATAAAGATAAAGATAAAAGATATAAAGATAAAGAAGCTTTATTTAACGTCACATATAATCAACAAGTAGCATTAGCTATACAGCTATTGTGCGACGAACAAGGTTTCCACTAACGAATACTTACCTGGCTGCTTCTATTTATCTTATATATATATATATGTGTCACGTGATAGGCGCGAAGAGGACGTGTTTTTGAACTGAGAAAGAAATTTTAGGATTTTAAATTTAATTTCAATGAAATCGTTGCTTTTTTAAGTTGATTTTGTGAAATTGTGGACTATTATGGCGTGTGGATTATTTATCCAGTTTATAGAATATGGGGAAAAAACGAAAAGACAGGAATAGTAGTGGTAGTGGAAGTGTAAACAAAACAAAGCTGACCAAACAGAGAGGCCCGTCACAGGAGGATACAAGTATTTCAATAAGTGAATTATTGGGGCAAGCAAGTGCAGCCTTATATCCAGATGCAATTGGACCACTACAGAGTGAAGTTTTCGAGCGGTCATACACAGATTCGTTCAAATTAAGTCCCGAAAAGATGGCAGACAGCGGATATGAGCCAACAATCAAGGACGTTATGAACTGTATGAGAACTATAGATACCAGGTTAGTGGCGATTGAGCTAAAATTACATGCGATAGACTCTTTAGAGAAGAAAGTATGTGATTTTGACAAAGAACTCAAGAAAATATGGGTCGCTCTGGAGGATAGAGTGAAGCGCACTGACGCGCGCGTGTGTGCTCTAGAAGAAAAGGTGGAGTTAGTGGACGTTGGGGCAACGATAGTGGCGGACAGGATAACACAGTTGGAAAAGGAACGCAATGAGCTCCGGGATGACGTTGCATATTTGAAATCGCAGTCTATGCGAAACAACTTAGTTTTCACTAATATCCCGGAAGATAACTCGACAGGAAGTGAGCCGCCCGAAGTCACAGAGCGGAAGCTCCGCAATCACCTTGAAGAAAAACTCAAAATTGCTAAAGAAACAGCTGATGCCATGCGTTTTGAGCGTGTGCACCGGTCACCATCACATCCGGTCCATGGTAAAGTGCGAAATATAATCGCAAAGTTTACGTTTTTAAGGACAGGGAATTAGTAAGAAAACAGTGGAAACATCTTACAGGTACAAACTACCAAATGCACGAACAGTTTCCACCGGAAGTGCTAGAGAAACGGCGCAAACTGGTTCCCCACATGAAAGATGCCAGAAAGGAGGGTAAACGTGCGTGGATCGCATACGATACCCTGTACGTCGATGGCAAGCCGGTACGTCCCTAGGAACACGGCGAGGGTGAGCTATCGATACTTTCGTGGAACGTACATGGACTGACGAGAGACAAAAAAGAATCTGACGATTTTGTAAATATTCTTAAAAATTATGACATATGTTTTCTGTATGAATCTTGGTGTGACTCGACAAGTAATGTTCAGTTTAACGGATATGTATCTCACAATTTTTATCGTAAATTCAAACATAAAAATGCCAAACGTAATAGTGGTGGAATTGTTTTACTTTACAAAGAATATTTAAAGAATGGAATACATATAATAAAAAACCATTACGACACTATAATTTGGTTGAAATTAGATCGTTCCTTTTTAATACTGCAAAAGATATATATTTATGTGGATCATATATTTGGGGTGATGATTCGCCTATATATAATATTTTTAACGTTGATTTATTTGAGATTTTAGAGCATGATATATGTTTATATGATAATCTTGGTTGTGTGTATATATGTGGAGATTTTAACAGTAGAGTTGGTGATAAGAAAGATTATATTGGTTGTGACAAATTTAATAGTTGTATCGATAGCAACGATTATACTTCAGATTGTATCCCTGACAGGGCCTCATTAGATAAATCACTCAACAGTCACGGGATAAAATTGCTCGATATTTGTAAAGGCTCGTCTTTTCGTATTGTAAATGGTCGCATTGGTAATAGTGATCAGTATACATTTTTGTCAAATAACGGCTGTTCAGTGATCGATTATCTTTTAACAAAAGAAAACTACTTTTCACACATACAACAATTTTGTATACAAAGTTTTAATGAATGGAGTGACCATGCACCGCTCTGCTTTTCATTGTTATGCAATAATAGATTTCATAGCGAAGAAAGCCAATCAGGTATTAAATATAAATGGAATGATTCCCTGCGGGAACAATTTCGATCAGGGATTATTCGAATTTTACCAACTTTTAATGATATTGTGCGTAATACCAACTGCCCTGACAGGGACTCAATTAATGTTTTGATTGATAAGTTTTCAAATACTATCCGCGATGTTGCGGATCCATTGTTTGCCAAAGAATGTTTTTATTCAAATGATGTTTATTTTGAGGGTTACAGTAAAAGAGATAAAGATTGGTTTGATCATGATTGTAGAGTTGCGCGTAATATGTATTTAGAAGCGCTAAGGTTGTTTAATGTAGACAAAAGTAATACAAACAGATCTATTTTATGTGATGCAAAAACTAATAACAAAAATATTGTTAGAAAGAAAAAGCACGCCGATTATAATAAACGTATGTCCGAGTTAGCTAATTTACGCAAAAGTAGGCCAAGAGACTTTTGGAAACATTTTAAATCTAGATCTTCCAAAACATCTTCCAAAATTTCTCTAGATGAATTTAAACATTATTTTGAAAATTTAAGCGCAGACATTGCTACGGATAAGAATAATGATGCTGAAAGTTTTAATAGTTTTTATAACTTTGATAATCCTAATACTGTTTACCCGGAGCTTGATGATCCAATTACAGTTCAAGAAATAATAAATGCTGTTAAGCTAATGAAGCGGAACAAATCTTGTGGCAGTGATAATCTTTTGAACGAGTATTTTATTGAAAGTGTTGATATATTAGCCTAACATATATGTGATTTATTTAATTGTGTATTGAACTCAGGATATTATCCTGAAAAGTGGACCGAGGGAATTATTGTCCCTCCACACAAGAAAGGTTCAAAAGAAGATGTAAATAATTATAGAGGGATTACTTTAGTTAGCTGTTTATCTAAGCTCTTTACAACCGTTTTAAACAATCGCATTGAAAATATTTGTTACGAAAATAATACTATTTCGGACGCCCAATTCGGATTTCGGTAAGGGCGGTCTACGACAGATGCAATATTTATTCTTCATTCTCTTGTTCAAAACTTTTTATTTGAAAATAAGAGATTATATGTAATTTTTGTGGACATAATGAAATGTTTTGATACTATATATAGAAATGCATTATGGTTAAAAATGTATAAATGTGGCATACAGGGTAAAATTCTTAGAATTGTTAGGGACATGTATCAAGAAGTTAAATCTTGTGTTAAGTCATTGTCTTCATATTCTGACTATTTTTCTTACGCAGTGGGGCTCAGACAGGGCGAAGTTATGTCCCCCTTATTATTTTCTTTGTTTGTAGAAGATCTTGAGTTGTTTTTACAAAATGATTTACAATCCGGATTGAATATTGACGACATTGTATTGATTTTACTGTTATTTGCTGATGATATGGCTATTGTAGGTAAAACGCCCAATGAAATTCAAAACCACTTAGATAATCTATATTATTATTGTAATTTATGGGGATTGAAAGTAAATACAGAGAAAACAAAAATTACAGTATTTCGGAAAAGAGGCGGATTATTGCCAAATGAAAAATGGACCTACAATGGCCATGACATACAAGTTGTGAATGATTTTAATTATCTTGGGGTTGTTTTTAATTATGAATCAGGAACACCTAACGGGTAAAGCTTTAAAAGCAATGAATATTTTATTGTCTAAATGTAATGACTACGATTTAAAACCCAAGATACTTTGTCAATTATTTGACGCATTTGTTGGATCCATTTTTAATTATGCTTCGGAAGTCTGGGGCTATACTAAAAGTAAGGAACTTGAAAGAATCCATTTGAAATTTTGCAAACGATTACTAAAGGTAAAACTTAACACATGTAATGCTTGTGTTTATGGTGAGCTGGGTAGATATCCCATGTATATACATAGATATGTACGTGTAATTAAATATTGGTTTAAGATATGTAGATCTGAAAATATCATTATTAAAACCATATATAATTTGGCCGTCTCAGATTATCATAAAGGCTGTCATAATTGGATATTTAATGTTAAAAAAATGTTTGATGACTTTGGTTTTAGTTATGCATTTGATGATATAAACACTATTAATATTGAGATTAACTCATTTGTAGAGGAATTTAAACGGAGAGTTTATGATAACTTCACACAGGACTGGTATAGAACCTTAAATAATAGTTCGATGTTAGATGTTTATCGAAATTTTAAAACCAATTTTGAATATGAGTCGTACTTAGACATTTTACCAAGAAGTTTAAGATACTTTTTTACCAGATTAAGATTGTCAGCCCATCCACTGCATATTCAAACCGGTCGTTATGCAAGAGACGTCGTTAGAAATCAGCGTCACTGCATGTGTTGCAATTCGACCGATATTGAAGATGAATTTCATTTTATTTGCATTTGCCCGGCGTTTAGAAACATTAGAAAAAAATACATAAAACCATGTTATTACAAAAGGCCATCTATGTATAAATATTTAAATTTACTGCAATCGAATAATAAAATAGAACTTATAAAAGTATGTCTCTTTGTTAAAGAATCACTTAAAGTTCGAACATCTATTATTAACGCAATAATGCTTTAGATGTTCATCCTCTTTTCTTTGTTCTTTTTTCTTTTTTCTGTCTTTGTTGTTTTTATATTTAATTTACTTTGTTAGCTAAGTAGATCATTTGTAAATACGTGTAAAAGTTTGTACCTATCACAATTGACATTGTACTGTTTTCATAATGTGTTGTTGACGATGTACATTGTATAAGTCAAAATAAACTGTCTGTCTGTCTGTCTGTCTGTCTATCTTCCCAGTGCTACCAATTTAATGCTGAGCGTCAAGCATGGAGCCACCTGTACCATTGTTCACGACTTTGGTATGTCGCGGCCGGGGATCGAACCCACGACCTCCCGCACTCGAAGCGGACACTTTTTAAGGGCCTGTGATCGAAACGGTGTTTTTGTCAAAAAGTTATAAAACAGTAAATTATATCTTTGATGGTAAGGACAATTTAAAGGTTAAATCGATCCACTAGAACATTTCGGTAGCAGAGCGAGGTTGGCAGTATTGACAGCTTGCACTATGGTCCCAAAAGTGGTGTGAGTTTTCGGTTCAATAAGTGTACAGTGATTCAAAGCGGACACTTTTTAATGGCCTGTGATCGAAACAGTGTTTTTGTCAAAAAGTTATAAAAAGGTAAATTATATCTTTGATGGTAAGGACAATTTAAAGGTTAAATCGATCCACGAGAACATTTCGGCAGCAGAGCGAGGTTGGCAGTATTGACAGCTTGCACTATGGTCCCAAAAGTGGTGTGAGTTTTTCGGTTCAATAAGTGTACAGTGATTCGGACAAACAATAATTCGGACAAGCATTGTCGGCGTGTTTTATCATTGACTGTTATAACTGATATTTCATCAAAATGGAATACCCCTTTTTTTCAATATAAAACATACAATGTAAATTTGTGCATAAGCAAGAACAAAAGTGGTATAATACAACAGTAATAATGTCAAACACATATTATACATGATATGCTAGGATATACATGTACTGTTGTTTTTTTTTGCTTTGGTTGCCTGTGGTGTATGCTTTTATTTTTAAATGTAATAATCAATCCTATAGGTGAGTTGCGTAGAGTTAGGTAGAAGACAACTGGGCTGGGTTATGAAAGTTTATGCGTTTCCATTTTTGTTCAAAAATATGAAGTTTATCATTGTTTAGGGCTATTTCTTTTTCAATTTGGATCTTTAATTTTAAATAGTTTATAAAACAGTTGAAAGTAGGTTTTTGTTTTTTGTATTTGAAGCTAAATATAAAATATTGCATTAATATGATAATGTGTTTCAAAGTGTTATTAATTTCTGGTATTTTAAAAGTATTCACACCGAAACTGATATTTAAGAGAGACAGTTTTAAAATTAAAATACAGATACGAAATGGGAAGCAATGTGACATATGTCTATGAAACTATAAAGCTGTTTGGAATTGCAGTGCATTTAAAGGAATGCGTGTGGAAGATAGATGGGATAAGACATAGGAGTTGATGTTGTGTTTCCGTTGCTTGAGACAAAATCATCTAAGTTCAAAGTGTAGAACTTTCCTCTTCCTATATATTTGGAGTCCTATATGATGCTAATTTATGGATATTTATATAAACAACTTTTGAAACAATATCCTGGTAGGTGAGTATGGCTTACTTTCTATGCGCAGGTTTATAACAACCAAGAAATAAGGGTGTGTAGGTCAAATAAAAAATGATCAAATTAAGCTTCAATAATTCGTGAATAACTAACAAATTCAATTTAAACGCATTTATTATTCAAGAAATTGACATCTATCAATATAACCATTTTGCACAAGAGACCTGTTTCTATCTCATTTTTAACCACGCATCAGACGCAGAACATGCCGGATGCGCCAGTTAGCGGCATTGTTGGTATCATAAACACGTGACGATTCACTGTAGTAATGTAAAGACACACTATAGTCTCCTTACATTTCGTAGCAGTGTCCCAGTACGTTCAGTGAAGTCTTATGGTGATACAGGTTGATGTCATTTCTTATATCACTCATATAAGACTCCAAGACTCCCAAAGCGTAAAGCTGTTTGTCACGTTCACCGAGTCCTCCATACGTGAGATATTGCAGATAGTGTAGAAACGGACGTGAGATACTGCAGATAGTGTAGAAACGGACGAACAGCAATCTCAGCACTGTCCATCCACACTTTTTCAATGAAATGTATCTGTGGAACTTGCTCCTCTGTGATATTGCGATTCATTTCAAACAACAAATTAAAAGGAGTGCAGGACAATTCTTGCCAAAGAAACCTGACACAGAATGCAAATGGCATTTCACTGAATTCGTCGCCACTGTTTTCCGATAGTATATTGGCAAACATCGGGGGTCAACTTCACCTTCAAAACGTCTAGACCCGCAGACAGCCTTGAACCTTGAACCTCTCCACAACCTTAAACAATCTTACTGAAGCAAGAATATGTCCACTACAGAACAATAAAGAAGCCAATTTCAAGCTACTAGAAGCAATATCCGTGTTTAAAGAATATTGGAAACGCAGCATGATTTCGTTTATGTTTATCAGACTCAACAATTATTTTATAAATTCAAACCTCAGAAGTAAGATGATGCTGTAATGTAAGCATCACGCCTGTGTTCTCCATCTTTTCCGGTTCGCAGTAAACCACATGCTTGTAACCGACTTCCTATGTTATCTATACCAATATAAAAAAACATCCTGTAAGTTGTTCCTAATCATGTAGTCTATGTACACTTACAGGCGCTTCTGCTGAACCTTAGAGACTTTCCCATCAAAACAGTTAATTCCTTATATGGTATAATGCGGGAGCCTTCCCAATCGCAGGAATTTCCTTAATGTGCGTAAACAAAGCACAACTAGAAACACGAGGAATGTTGGAACCACAGAAAAGGGTGAGTTCGTTCAATTGTGTAAAACATTATAGTTTTACAATGAAAGCTTGTTATACAATTTCCCACATTTTGTTTCATAAAATAACGATTTTTTAATTAGTTTTAAAATAACGTAACATTTACGTTGTGTCATATAAAGCTAAACATTAACATTCGTTCTATCATGTTCGGAAAAAGACGCCATTCTTCGTATCTGTAATCACTGTCTGGATGTCCTGCAGGTACCAGAAAACACGGAGCAACTCGTGCAGCCTCAAGAAGCTGAGCGGTTGGCCAATGTCTAACTCTATATCTGTCTATCCAGTTTTTTACTTCAGGAAGAGGTGTCAGCACGTGAAATGTGTTAACAATATCCCAATTATGCATGAAGCTTACAGAGGGCCCATTTTTTGTTGCTTCTCCAATATCTCTTAGCCCATGCTCAATGCTAGGAGTTTAAATCGTTCAGTGTTGATAAGTACTTCCCCAGAATCTGTCATTACGAAAGCGTCATAACACACACTGTTTACTGGTTCGGGTGTGTCATGTTTGATGACTTGTAACACGTGCAGTTGTGGAGGTGTGATGTCGTTGTGGAGCATTAGAAGGTTCCCCATTCCGGCCTCCCAGTCTCGCCAGACTCTCATGATATTAGCTTTGTTGTAACTGGGTAGGAAATCAATATCAGATTGGAGGCCGGGAGTTGTCGTCCCTTCCAATTGGCTCCCAAAATGAAAACATTCAACATATTGTCCTGTTAGTTGCGATGATATGAGTCGTGTTCTGAGAAAACTAGGTCTAATGCATGTGCGTAAAGTGTGGTCCCAGATTAACCTGTGCAGTCCTCACAGGCTAATCAGGGACGACACTTGCCGCCTAAATTGGATTTTTGCTAAGAATAGACTTCATTTAAACGAAAAATGTCATAAAAGCGGAAAGTGTCGTCCCTGATTAGCCTGTGCGGACTGCACAGTCTTATCTGGGACGACACTTTACGCACATGCATTATGCCCAGTTTTCTCAGAACACGACTCATATAATATCCATGCGCTCCCTCTCCAAGTAAGTTCCTCTCCGCTCCATTACAGTATCCTGCCCAGCTCCGCTTCCGCTATCATAAAGTTCTTTCGAAATCCGGATAGACAATTCAGATTCAGTGAAATGCTCTGGAATCTAGAAATACAACTAATATTTTCATTTTTGATAAGTGGTGACAATATTCGATGTATTATTATCATATCGGTACGTATTAATTCTACCTATAACATTATATGGCTGATATTCAATGACAGTTTATGTCTTAGGTTTAAATTAAAATGAATATTCTTACAAGGTTCTTTAAAAGTACCTCGTATTTGATAGATTTGTATAGTAAATGCAGTGTGTTCAGTGTGTATGAGACCAAGTGTATTCCTAGTACTTGGGATTACATATTTTAAGTCGATGTACAAGAGAACTGGTTATTCCAT
Organism: Dreissena polymorpha; assembly: GCF_020536995.1. NCBI lineage: Eukaryota > Metazoa > Mollusca > Bivalvia > Myida > Dreissenidae > Dreissena > Dreissena polymorpha. The sequence goes on from NC_068357.1 coordinate 9,424,580, forward strand.
ATAGGCGCCTGTACATATAAATATTACATGACACAGACACAATAGGTTGACCTCTGTGTTTTATCACGATTTTTTCCGTTTTAGTAAAACTAAAATTACGATATACAGTAGGTGAAGGATGCAGTTTTTTGTTACAAAAACAGTTGTGGTTATGTACACTTTGTTGCCTGTCGTGCTTGTTATTCGGTCGGTCGCCCTTCCATACGTCCGTACACCTGTCCGTCGGTTTGTCTGTCGAACATTATGAAAGTATGTGAATCAGTCAGTCAGAATGACCTGTCTATCTATAGTCCCGTCTGTCCGTCTGTTGGACGATCGCAAAATACCCGCGTGTATAAATATATAAGAGTACTGTTTAAGATTTTTGATTAGGTTTGTACTTAATAGCTGTCATATAAACAATAATTTTGCCAAAGTTAAGAAAAATGAGCCAGCTTTTATTAAAAAAAAGCGAAACAACATTTTCAAGTTTAAAATCGGGTAAATGAAAAGGATATGAATTAATATTTTGAACTGTGCAAACCACCGTACTTAAGATTTACCAGCAGAACATAATACTTACTGTACCAGTATGTTCTGAAACCAAATTAATAACAAGAGATACGAAATGGCGCATCCTAATAATAATTGATTGTTTAACTGAATATACACACTACGCTTTATATAATTCCCACATAACGTTTATTTTATTGTATTGCACTACTGTAAACAAGAGGGCGATGATGGCCCTAATTCGCTCACCTGACTTTAAAGAAATCCGAATGTCGAAACTTCCTGTTTACCTAGGCTTTGGACACTTGTGAACTAGATTCGATCTTGACTTATGTATTATTTAGATATACATGCAAACCAAATTTCAAAATTGGCGTAAATATTGCCTCTGTAAAAGTGACTAAGTTTTTCTAAGATTCGACCTGATGACCTACTCACGTGACGATAATTAAACTTAATTCTTAATATGGTGAAGTTTACAATTTTTATCATCAGGTTTGATTGATACATTTGACATGTAGCGCGGTAACAAAGCTTATATTCTAAGATTTGACCTCCTGGCTTAGTTGTTTGGCTGTGCGTGACCCAGATTCGAACGACGCCAACATATTGTCAAGGTAAACATTCTGACCAAGTTATATCAAGACGCAGTAATAAATCTAGCCTCTTCAGGGATAGCATGGTTCTCCTAAGATGTGACCTCGTGACCTGGTATTTTTACGCACGTGATTCAGATGCGAACTCTGCCTAGATATTGTCAGGATAAATATTCAGAATAAGTTTCATTAAGATTGAGTCATAACTATTGACACGACAGTGATAAGAATGTTATTGTAAGATTTGTCTTTGTTGACCTAGTTTTGACGAGCATGACCCACGTTGAAACTAGGCTTAGATATTGTTAAGATAAACATTTCAGACCAATTTGCATCAAGATTGAGTCTTATATGTGCCTTTATAGTGATAACAAGATTATTCTAAGAATTGAACTGGTTACCATGTTTTTGGTTGCAAGTAACTAGATTCAAACTCAACCTTAATATCTATTCTGAAGATAAACCTTCTGTCAAAGATTCATATTGATAACAATGTCATTTTTTTTTAATTTGACATGGTTACCTTGCTTTTGGACCCATATTCGAACTACGATAAATTGTAAATACTAGTATGTAAATTCTGACTGGTTTTACTAACAATTGAGTCACGAATCAAGTTTCATCAAGATTTAACCATAAATGTGGCCTCTATTGTGGGGGTAAATGTTTTGTTTGTTTTAATATTTGGCTTGGTGACCTGGTTTTTAGACTCATGTGACCCAGATACAAACTCGACCTAAACTTGAGATATTACAAGGTCTTCCTAGGATTTTACCTCGTGGCCTAGTGATTTGACGCAAGTAAGAAAGGCTCGGCTCGACTCAACCTAGAAATTGTGAATATAAACAGTCTGACAATTGGTCTTCGAAATCGACTGATTTATGTTAACTCTAGTGCGATAACGAGCGAAAATTTGACAACACACGACGCCGGACACGTGCTTATCAGAATTGACCAGACGCCAAATGCGAGATCGCACCGCCCACTAAGTTGTGTTTTCATAAAATGCTTTACTCCGACAGTCTTTGTTTGTCGGACCATGTGGCCGCAATAAACGAAATCTGATTGATTATTTCGTGCGTTTGATTGACAGCTGGCAACTGGTCAATTGACACTCCATTGTCAGTTAAGCGAAACAAAATGCGTTTACATAGATATTGAACTATACGAGTATTTTGCTTGACTAACTCGCAATATATTTATATCTTCCAAACACCATGTGCTCTGCCTCACATTCACACTTAAGCAACATCAACATTACGAGAAAAAAATGGAACGACACTTTTGTGGTTTAGCCACTTACTTTTTCTTAAAAAGTGTCAGTCATAGCTCTTTGTTAATGTGCGCCAATACAATTATAATATTCAAGAAACAAACACGGTATATTTAATTTGTATATTCGATAAGAAAAAACCTACTTCCACATTTAAATAACTTAGACGCTGCTCCGAACGATACGCGAGTTTTAGGATTTATTATAGAACAAAAGTGAGCCTTAAGGTTATATCATCGCCATTGCGGTATTATTGATCATGTATGACTTAACGTGCACCTGGGGTATCTGTTTCCAAAGAACGAAAGGAAATCGATTGGATAATGAAATCATTTGCTATCATACACAACCGAAATCTCATCCAATCATTGGTTAACGCAATCCTTGAATTACACGTTATCTATATCCCCCGATTGTATAAACGCTGGTTTAAGTTACCGCTCGGTAACATTCAAACCTTGGTAAGTTTGCGGTTATTCAGGTATATTAACCTTCAAGGTAACTCGATTGTATAAACACGATATACCGCAAAGTAACCTAACCGCGCACACAGGTGGTTAGCGTGTGGCTATGATATTAATTAGTGAAAACATCATTTTGAATGATAAATAATCATATTATAACGAAAAATTAACTTTTCTGACAAAAAAAATTTCACTATCAAATATATATATAACAAGGTATGCAACTCAAAATCAGCCCAAAACGGGGTGCATCGCTTTGAACAGCCATATCTTCATCAATTTAGCAGCGATTTTCACGATCTCGGTCTTATTCAACGCAGAAATGAATTTCCTTTCTGGAAATGTATATGTCTTGCAATATTTTTACAAATGCTGGGTCAACTTTTAAGAAATAACACGATACACAACACGCATGACCCAGTTGACAGTGATCATGTATTCTTTATGAATGAAATCTCCAGTTGTAAAGACACACCTCCGCATTGGACCAATGAAATCACTCGTATGTTTAAAATGTCAGTTAGTTGAAATGTATGTAAACAAAGGTTTCAAACGGCGCTGGACAGTTAGTCTTGATGCAGAATGTAACGACAAGAACGGTAATAATGTTTTTTCATACGTTTTATTGAATTATGGTATCGAACTACATGAACTTTGTAGGGAAGTTGCCCTTTACTCCGTGAAGATTTCAGTCTTAAAGACAGCATGATCACTGTCAACTGGGTCATGCGTGTTGTGTATCGTGTTATTTCTTAAAAGTTGACCCAGCATTTGTAAAAATATTGCAAGACAATACATTTCCAGAAAGGAAATTCATTTCTGCGTTGAATAAGACCGAGATCGTGAAAATCGCTGCTAAATTGATGAAGATATGGCTGTTCAAAGCGATGCACCCCGTTTTGGGCTGATTTTGAGTTGCATACCTTGTTATATATATATTTGATAGTGAAATTTTTTTTTGTCAGAAAAGTTAATTTTTCGTTATAATATGATTATTTATCATTCAAAATGATGTTTTCACTAATTAATATCATAGCCACACGCTAACCACCTGTGACCGCGCATAGTACAACTAGAAGAAAAGACGTCTTTGTAAGCACTCTCTTGCAGTTTGGAAGCACCAGGGATTCCGCTAAATGATGCAAATCCCGACATCATTATCAATTTGTCCCTGGTCATTTTGATGAACTCATAGTTAAAATTTACACTTCATTTAATTGTGAATTCATTTGTAAATGAATTTGATAAAAAAATTACATGTCGCTGTTTATAAGCGTGACACTTAGCGCGAAAATTACGTCATTAGAAAATGCATTGTGGGAATGTTTTGGTTAAAGTTACCGGTGGTTAAATTCCACTATGCGCGGTTAGGTTACTTTGCGGTATATCTTATGTTTACAATAAACTTACTTACTTTCTTGTACAATAAGGGAATTTACCATAGACAAATAAAACATTGTACAAGTTTAAATATATCTTTGTATGCAGAAATCTGCAAATGCAACCGAGTTCACCAACGGCTATTATTTGTGTCGTGTTCTGAGAAAACTGGGCATAATGCATGTGCGTAAAGTGTCGTCCCAGATTAGCTTGTTAATTTCGCACTTTCCGCCAAAAATTGATTTTTGCTAAGAAGGGACTTCATTTTAACAAAAAATGTCTTAAAGTGGAAAGTGTCGTCCCTGATTAGCCTGTGCGAACTGCACAGGCTAACATGGGACGACACTTTAAGCACATGCATTATGCCCATTTTTCTCAGAACATGACACATTTGATAAACTGCTCCTGTTCATTTTAACAGCAGTAATGTACATAGAGTACATGGCCTAGCGTGTGGCGATGAAGAAAGTTTATTGAGTTCTCATTTGAATATAATGATATGACGGCATAAGGTTCTTTATTTAACACTATGCTAAAATAATTATCAAAGACCCTAGATGCAAACTCGTCAATTATTGAATTAAATGGATTATTTATGGATTTTAAAGGGTTATTAAAGGTAAGATACTAGTTCGAACGTGTTTTGTTTTTTGTTTGTACTTTTGTTGTTCCCTGTTCTCGGAGAAATGATTTTAACATGGGCGCCATTGATGCATCAGGTCACACACGGCATACCCATAACAGAATATAAGAAACACGTTCTGTGCGTACTTAAATTCGTCGTCCAAAGTTGGAAATCGTATTGCCCTTTAAAAAAGGTCAAATAAAGTGTCAGTCGCTGCAATTTGTTGTTTACTCGTCGAAATTGTGAAGGTCGTCGATGGTTAGCTTTTATAATGTCGCGCGCCGCGGCGATTTTGTTAAGTTACCTCTCGGTTACTTGTACTTACCCACCTAGGGAAGCAGGGTATGTTTAAACTGGGTTTTAACCGATCGGTATAACTAACCAAATTTTATACAAACGCTTACCGACCAGTAACCAACATGTTACCGACTTTTAACCGCCGGTATGTGGTTAACCGCCGGTTTAACTGTTTATACAATCAGTGCTGGTAGATTGACAGGAAGGTTTTGACTTGGACAAATAACACATTCAATTGACACACGTATTTATGGGGCATGGAGATACACCACATTCAATTTGCAGAAGGCATTTGACATGTAGGTAAAACACATACAATTGACAGAACGGTTTTGGCATCGAGATAAAACGCATTTATTTCCTTCATTTCATAATTTACTGATCATAAACATAACCGTTTTTCTATAAAATTATGTCCCATCTTACCATATATGCACACGTGAATGTGATTTCTTTATTAAAAGACATGGCCCAGAGTTACATGTATTGAACAGCTTGCTTATCATAAAACCAGCTTTAACAGTTACATGTGTGAAGAATCAAACTAAGGTACAAAACAACATTTCACACAAGGGAATGTTTATTGTTGGACCTTCAAAAAGTACATAAATATAAACACATGCAATGTGCTCATAAATACTAAAATACAACACGGCTTACTGCAACCATAGTACATACATAATAAATAATACAACAACATTTTACCATGTTCGATAACAGTCATCGTTCACAACACCAGATTTTAACAAGAGTGCCAAACAGTCACAAGATACGCCCGTTTTAAGGCTTTTGACAACTTGATAACTTGACCATGACCCATATTTGAACTTGACCTACATATCATCTAGACACAACTTCTGACCAAAGTTGGTGAAAGTCTGATGAAAACTACTTCAATTAGAGAGCGGACACCATGCTAAATGCTTGAAGTGAACTAAGTGACCTCATGACCTAGTTTTTAACCTGGCATGACCCATATTTGAACTTGACCAACATGTAGATATTGTCTAGACACAACTTCTGACCAAATGTGGTGAAGATCGGATGAAAACTACTTCAATTAGAAAGTGGACACCATGCTAAATGCTTGAAATGGTTTAAGTGACCCTGTGACCTAGTTTTTGACCCGGCATAACCAATATTCGAACTTGACCTAAATATTGTCTAGATACAACTTCTGACCAATTTTGGCGATTATCGGATTAAAACTACTTCAATTAGAGAGCGGACACCATGCTAAATGCTTGAAATGCACTTAGTGACCCCGTGACCTAGTTTTTGACCCAGCATGACCCATATTCGAACTTAACCTAGATATTGTCCAGATACAACTTCTGACCAAGTTTGGTGAAGATCGGATGAAAACTACTTCAACAAGAGCTGTCACCATAGGATGACTTATGCCCCCTATAAGCGCTTGATAGAAGTTATGAGCTTTTTTCAAAACCTAAACGCAGATTTCGAAAACTAAATGCGGACCCTAAGTTCAAGGTGAAGGTCACAGGGGTCAAACTTTGTGTGCGTATGGAAAGGCCTTGTCCATATACACATGCATACCATATATAAAGGTTATATCTCAAGGGACATAGAAGTTATGAGCATTTTTCAAAACCTAAACGCATATTTCGAAACCTAAACGCAGACCCAAACTTCAAGGTCAAGGTCACAGGGGTCAAATTTTTTGTGCGTATGGAAAGGCCTTGTCCATGTACACATGCATACCAAATATGAAGGTTATATCTCAAGGGACATAAAAGTTATGGGCTTTTTTGAAACCTAAACGCAGATTTCAAAACCTAACCGCGGACCCTAAGTTCAAGGTCAAGGTCACAGGGGTCAAAATTTGTGTGCGTATGGAAAGGCCTTGTCCATACACACATGCATACCAAATATGAAGTTATATCTCAAGGGACATAGAATTTATGAGCATTTTTTGAAACCTAAACGCAGATTTTGAAACCTAAATGTGGACCCTAAGTTCAAGGTCAAGGTAACAGGGGTAAAAATTTGTGTGCGTATGGAAAGGCCTTGTCCATATACACATGCATACCAAATAGGAAGGTTATATCTCAAGGGACATAGAAGTAATAAGAATTTTTTGAACCCTAAACGCAGATTTCGAAACCTAAACGCGGACCCTAAGTTCAAGGTCACAGGGGTAAAAATTTGTGTGCGTATGGAAAGGCCTTGTCCATATACACATGCATACCAAATATGAAGGTTATATCTCAAGGGACATAGAAGTTATGAGTTTTTTTTGAAACCTAAACGCAAAGTGTGACAGAAAGACAGACAGACTGACAGTCCGATCACTATATGCCCCCTTTTCTTCGAAAGGGGGCATAATTAGAGAGCAGAGACAATGCTAAATGCTTGAAATGCACTAAGTGACCATGTGACCTAGTTTTTTTCCCAGCATGACCCATATTCGAACTTTACCTAGATATTGTCTAGATACAACTTCTGACCAAGTTTGGTGAAGATCGGATAAAAACTATTTTAATTAGAGAGCGGAAACTGCTGTGGACGCCGCACGCCCGCCGCAAAGGTGAAACTATAATACATCCCTTTTTTTTAAATGGGCGTATAAAAACATACCATCTCTTTTAAAGTTGTTCACAACTACGACTTTACAATAAATAAGACCACAACAACTATATCTAACTTTATCAAAACAACACCAAATATATACTTACATACTGTATTACATGTACCTACACTAACAGTATTAAAACACACGTCAATGTATATAAACTGCTACAAATGGCATTGTAAAACACTTCACAATTCTTTTCCTGAGATGTCATTGACAAATTAATGTATATACCAAAAGAAACATTGCATTAACTGTAAAACCGTTCACATTCGAATAGAAGCCGTGTACTGTAGTACTTCAAAAATGGATAAAAAACACGAAGATTTAAAGTGTTCAGGCTGATAAATGCATAGTCATTTTACTTTCATATTTATAAAAATACGAATTAAAAGAAAAATATGTTAATAAAAACAAACAGTACAAAACAGAGTTTAGTAAGAGAAAATTTATAATGTACGTAGAATATGTAAACAATCTAATATCAGTTTTTGCATACTTAATAGTACATTACATCGTAGAGTAGAAACATGCACATTTAAATCTTGAAATCATTATCATTAAACCTAGAAACAATGTGATAAAACAAGCACTTCACAATGAATTCGTATACAACCCCTACGATATGCCCTATATTTAAGACCAGGTAATCACAACACCATATCATACAACAGAAATCCAAACACCAGTACAAACAATAATGCCCTTTGTAATAAAAAAATCGCATATAAAAGGTAAAAAAAACATGTGTAAAATCAAATACAAAGTGTAAATGTAAATAGTGGCAGGAATGGGAGAGAATAATTATTACCTTGATTGTGATCAATAAAAATGTCGCATATAAAACACTAAATGCTCACCATAACCAAGACTTAATTTGTATACAGTAGTTTTTTTTAAGCCAATTAAATCACCGTGCAGAAGCTATGAAAGAAACATCCTTTCACAACCGATAATTATGTATTTACCAAATTATTTAAAAACATTTTACATAAATATAACCTGAGGTTACCTATTAAGTTCAGATCATTAAAACCATCTGAAATCCCCTTCTACCATATTCTTTTCCAAACATATTGACAGTTTTAATTATAGCAATCATGGTATTCTAAAGTTATTGCTAAATAAGTTCAACAACTTGATATGGATTTATGATATAAATTTCTACTTGACTTACTATATTTTCAATTCAATGTTGTTGATGTTTATTGATGTTAATATTTTTGCTACGAATAAACGTGCAAAATCAGTGTAAATGATTTATACATCAAAGTTCATATTTCTTTCATGAACAATCAACTAAAGCCATGCAAGAAGCAAATTGTATCACAAATACGTTGTAAAAGAAAGTATGCAAATATCAAGTATAATGTCAGCTGAATGCGTCATCAAACCAAATCAGGAGATTGTTTAAAACGAAGTTTCTTTCAGCTAAAAATAAATAAACATTTTAACATTAGCAAGTGAATGTAAATACACATTTCTTTGCTAGCAGAAGAATTTTAATTCAGATAAAAATACGTAAAGGTGTTTTTGATAGTTGGTGAATGTTACATACTGTAGGTTAAGCTTAAACCTTTGCATGCTGGGAAATTTGTTGTCTGCTAAAATGTCGTCTGCTGAATTTCTAAAATTAGCATTTTCTTCGAATTTTTTCAAAGTAAAATTATCAGAATAGCAAACAGTTTGAATCCTGATGAGACGCCACGTTTTGTGGCGTCTCATCTGGACCAAACTGTTTGCAAAGGCCTTCAAAATTCGGTTCCAGCACTGAAAAAGTTAAAATAAATAAAACATTTCTTTAATAGCAGGTAAATGCTCCTCGAGTCATACATAAATAATCATTACTTTGATTAGTGGTGAATGTTCTTTTAGCTAATAATAAATAACAATTTCTTCTTAAGTATATAAATTTCTTTCATCTAAAAATAAATCAATATTACTTTGATAAAATGTAAATGATCTATAATCACTCCACTAAGAATAAATAAAATTACTTCCCAAGCATGTTAAAATATTTATTTAGCTAACAATAAATAAACACGTTTTCGCAGTTGAATAATAAACCAAGTGTATCTCCTGATAAACCTTTGCATTCTGCACAGGCTAATATGGGACGACACACTTCGCACACGCATTAAGCCCCGTTTTCCCAAAGCGAGGCTCATTTGATTGCTCAATCACTGCTTGAAGCCGAAGAGTCTGGACTTCCACTGAGCCGATGTAGGACTTTAGTAGCCAGCTCCAAAATGGACGCAGGGAAAACCTGAACTGTGAGCTTTTTGACTACTTGGTCTATTGCATGGTCTCTGAACGCTTGCAGGAAAAACTCGTCTGAAATGTTGGATATAAACTGACATTAGCAAATATTGGATAATATGAGCCTTGTTCTGTGAAAGCTGGTCATAATGCATGTGCGTAAAGTGTCGTCCCAGATTAGTCTGTGCAGTCGGCACAGGCTAATCAGGGACGACACTTTCCCCCTAAACTTGATTTTCGGTAAGAAGGGACTTCCTTCAAACTAAAAATACCATAAAAGCGGAAAGTGTCGTCCCTGATTAGCCTGTGCGAACTGCACAGGCTAATCTGGGACGACACTTTACGCACATGAATTAATATGCATATCATGTGAACACTAAAAGGGTAAACCCTTTTTATTTTAGCTCACGTCTCACATAATCTTAAAACTCCTTATATTGTATGAGTCTGTTTCCTATTTAGAATCAATACTATGTCTAAAAAGACCTTGGGAATGCTCCCAGAGTGGGCATGAAGGTGAAGTGGATATAGTATCCACCTAGTGATCTGGAGGTCACGGTTTGGATCCCCACTGGGGGAGCATTCTTTAATCTCCACAAAGACACCAAGTACTGGTTCTACCCAGGCCCAAGACTCATTGAATAGTCAGATTGCGTCCATGCTTAAGAGGAGCCCTGCAATTAATGGGAAGACGACTCAAGGACCTCCTGGTTGACATGTGGATACTGTGATTGATGAATGATTTCTTTAATTGTTCTTGAAATTATATGTTGATCAAGTCAATTTTTTATTTAGAACAATAAAAATATTTAAGAGATTTGTTATAGCATTTTTTTAAATATTTATGAGTGATAGTAATGCTTTTTTTTCACAAAATGCATTTCATAATTATAAGTTATAGTTATTGTATTTACATACATACGTGAATTTTATAATTATAAGTTGTATTCTATTTATTTAAATGGATTTCATAATTATTAATATTAGTTATTATATGTACTTTATAATTATTAGTTTCAGAAGTCTTAGTTATAATTAATATATTAACGTAATTAATGCATTTCATAATTTCATATTTGTTATAGTTATTTTATTTACTTATATACATTTCACAATTATTCTTAGTTTATGTTTTTTATTTATTTGACTGTTTATTGTTAAAAATGCATTACTATGTTATCATAAAAAACCATACCTTTAAGTAACTGCAGTAAAGTCCAAAGACCAATGTGTACAAAGCTTGAATCTGAAGACTTCAAAAACTTGTCAACAAACAGAAGAATTCCCTTTAGATTGTTTGACTTCAGTGGAGAAGGGATATCTGCAAAATAGCATAAAACATTAATGAGATGGGAACATCATGTTATCAGGAAATTATTTTGTAGATTTCTGTAAAATAGCCCATAAAATGCTTATGAGATGGGTACAACATCATTCAGGAAATTATTTGGTACCACACACAGTCAGCATTTATTGTTCACATAAAGAGATTCTGTAACCTGTACAGATAAAAGGCTATATAAACATTATACATTTTTGAGAAAAACAAGAGATGTGTTTGTCAGAAACACAATGTCCCATATTGCGCCGCTTTGAAATAAAAATTAAATATATTATTTGGCAGGTTTAGAAATTATCTCCCTTTTAAAGCTTATTACTTGGATTGTATTTTTGACTTTTGACCTTGAAGGATGACCTTGACCTTTCACCACTCAAAATGTGAAGCTTCATGAGATACACATGCATGCCAAATATTAAGTTGCTATCTTCAATATTGCAAAAGTAATGGCTAATGTTAAAGTTTTAGGACGGACAGACAGATGGGCAGACTGATGGACAGTTCAACTGCTACATGCCTCCCTACCGGAGGCATAAAAAGAAAACTTGACATAATATTATTAAAGAGATATTTTATCAAAAAGAAAACAAGATACAATTTTGTATTATAAGGAACTATCTAAACATGTTATATTAGTTCAGAATTCTTCTCTTTGTTGTACAACTGTGTCAAAAACATGTACCGGGTAATCGCAAAAAAAGAGTAGTGATTTGCAAGAAAATCATAATCAGAGGATACAGAAATTGTCAAGCAATATATGTCACCTACCGGCTCCACCATTGTCAGAAATATTTTTTATATAAATTTGTTGCCATAGCAACCAGAATTTTTGACATAAGAAAAACATGAAATGACGTGCATAACGTCCATATTGCCATCTATCCATGTTGCAAGTTTCATGAAAAAGAATGAAGAACTTTTAATGTTATCACAGGATCCAGAAAAAAGTGACAGACTCACAGACTGACGGACACACAGAGCGCAAACCTTAAGTCTCCTCTGGTGAAACCAGTAGGGGACAATAACTGTGAAACCAATACTATTCGTTGCACACTAATTTCCTTGGCTATCAGTGGGTCCACTCACCAACGAATTCAAATGATCTACAACAGTTTTTGTCCGAAATATATCCACAACTTTATTATATAAAACTTAAGAGGGGGAACAACTCAATTTTCACATGTCAGTAAATTTGTTCTCTCCCTTGATTCACATTTTAGCAAACTTGAATATGCTTCTCCTAACGAGAAGTTTCTGTTAGCCCCAGTTACCCTGATTTAAAGACAAATTACTGAATGTAGCAGATATATCCTGGCATTAAGATAGGAAAATGTCATTTAACAATGAGAATACCCTTTACAATAATAAAAAATGCAAAATATGTGACGGGATTATTTAATATTTGCCTTTATTCCTTGTTAATTGGAGTCATGTCAAACTGTCATAAATAGCACCCCTGTTTCATAACAATTACATCAGACAAGATGGGTACCACTAATTGGACTATTTGTCCCCATATTATTCCACAAATTTAGCTTTAGAGAACACATTATTACCTGATTTAAGCGATGAGAATTGCGTGTAACTAATAAGTTGTTGTTTTAGTGTATGTCAAAGGATGGCCAGATGGGATTAAAATGGACAAAAACACATGTGAAAATTCAAATTTCAGATTTTCTGGGCAAACATTTTAAATCCACTAATTCAAGAAGCAGCAATGTACCACATTTTATAAATCCAAGAAATGGCATGTCAATGAAATACAAGAATAACAGTGCTTACTACCTATCATAGCTAACTGTCCCAGGATCCCTGCACTGTTATATTGCACTTCCTGATTGGTCGAGAGTGTCACCATGGTGACCAACTTCACAAACACCTTGCCCTCATTCATCACCATGAGTCGGTGCTTTACCTGGTCTGGAATAGGCATACATATGCTTTTGATACTGCTAGGCATACAAATGGGAAATAATGCTAGTTGACTTAAAAACACTGTTTTAAGAGTATTTTAAGCATCCACAGTAGAAATTATTCTAGTCATTTTTTTTTAAGGGTATTATGCACACTTAGGAAACATTACACAACACATTTAATTTTAAGAGTATTGGAACAGGCAAACATATGGCAAATAATGCTTGTCAATTGATTTACACAATACTCTTCACACCTAAGTGGGTAAACTAATACTCTACACCCTAAGTTGGTTATCTAATACTCTACACACCTTAGTTGGTTAACTAATACTCAACACATCTTAGTGGGCATATTAATCCTCTAGTCTACACACCTTAGTTGGTTAACTAAAACTCTACACCTAAGTGGGTATATACACCTTAGTGGGTATATTAATACTCTACACACCTTAGTTCGTTAACTGAAACTTGACACACCTTAGTTGGTTAACTAATACTCTACACACCTTAGTTGGTTAACTAATACTCTGCACACCTTAGTTGGTTAACTAATACTCTACACACCTTAGTTGGTTAACTAATACTCTACACATCTTAGTTGGTTTACTTATACACTACACATCTTAGTTGGTCAACTAATACTCTACACACCTTAGTTGGTCAACTAATACTCTACACACCTTAGTTGGTTAACTAATACTCTACACATCTTAGTTGGTTAACTAATACTCTACACACCTTAGTTGGTTTACTAATACACTACACATCTAAGTTGGTCAACTAATACTCTACACACCTTAGTTGGTTAACTAATATTCTACACACCTTAGTGGGTATATTAATACTCTACACACCTTAGTGGGTATATTAATACTCTACACACCTTAGTTGGTTAACTAATACTCTACACACCTTAGTGGGTTAACTAATACTATTCACACCTAAGTTGGTTAACTAAGTCTACCGACCATAGAGGAATTAATCAAATTCTTCCCTTTTTAGTGTTTTAACAAAAAGTCTAACTGCCTTAGTGGGTTGAGAAAAAGTCTTTATTATTTAACAGGTTGATGATTCAAGTCTATACGGGGCAACATCCTGTTAGTTCACTCTTAGATCTTCACAAATGGAAATCCCATGCATCCTTACTTGCTCATTACAGTAATCAAATCAGTTGCAAGCAAAACAAGAAATGCTCACAACTATTCTAGTAAATTGAAACTGTGTCTTGTTCTGGGTAAATAGTGCTTAACTCTTTCAGTGCTGGAACCGAATTTTGAAGGCCTTTGCAAACAGTTTGGATCCAAATGAGACGCCACGTTCTGTTCAGGAATCCAAACTGTTTGCTATTCTGATAGTATTCTTTGAAAATAAAAATGCTAATTTTAGAAATTCAGCAGACAACATTTTAGCAAACGGCAAATTTCCCAGCATGCAAAGGGTTAATTCATGTGCATAACATGTTGTTCCAGAGAAACCTTTTTAATCTGCACAGGTTAATTTGGGACAACACTTTCCACCTCAACTAGAATTATTTTCTAAAAAGAAGGTCTTTAAACAAAAATGATCATAAAACTTAAAAGGGTCAACCTTGATAAGCCTATGAATACTGCACAGGCTAGTCTGGAACAACACTTTACGCTCATATATTAAGCCCCCCTTTCCCAGAATGAGTTTCATATACATGTATTTAAAAATCAAAATCAAGTATCATATACCCTCATCCGTCATCACTGCCAATGCCGCAGTCACCTCTGTTAATACTGCATGACTGGTCTCAATATCCAGTAATACTGTTCCCAGCCGGTCAAGGCAGCCAAGGTCTGTCAATTCCTAGAAATAAGGTTTAAACACATTTCATACAGACACATTTGGCATTGATTGTGTTTTGCAAAGATCTCTGTATCATAGTGGATATGGGGTCCTCTTCCCATTCACATTCCCAGAAAAATTAAAAGTTCGGAACGTGTTATACCTTAATGCAAAACAGTGCAATTTTCTGTATAATTCAATTTTTTATGAATGGTTTGCAGTCAAAATGAAAATTTAAATAGTAAATAACTAACCAAAACCCTAAATAATAAAACAAATATTTCAATGGATCATGATCATATTAATAGATTGTAATGACCATAGGAGTTTGAGTTAAAAAATAAAATTTAAATTTAATTTCAATTAAAAATTAAAAAGTCTCAAATCACAGTTTGTCACTTAAAGCGTTTCAAGTCAGTGGCGTACCTTGACATGCTCTCCAACTGCCAGATTACGAATGGTACCCGCCGCATGTCGCTGTGCTTCTGGTACTGCACCATCGCATAAAACATCAAACAGGTCCTTGAGGATTTCACTGCACAGAATGGCTCCCTATAAAACACAATAAAGACTCAAGATTAATAGACTGTAAATTCAATATAATGCACTCGGTTATATCGCAGAAACCAACATACATATCACGCGGATGGTTCTTGGTTCCATTTTTTTCTCAAACCTTCTGTTTCTTTCTCAAGCTTTTCTTGAAATTCAAATATGGTGGCACCCATTGAGCTAATTGCATAATTGTATGTATTTAACAGAACCTTAAGGTCAAGTAGGAACTATGTTGCTCTTTTGCTTAGAAGGCAGGATAATCATATGTAAGAATGCTGCAGCACGTAAAAAAAACGTTTGAAGCTAAGTGATCAAAGCTAATAACACAGATGGAGAAATTGCAAACTACAATTATTTTTTTATGGAAATGATTTCTTTGATATTATATGAATCTTCACACTTATCACTGAACAGACTTTCAGAATGTTCACAACTAACTTGATTTAAATACAAGAGCTGTCAGAGGACAGCGCACTCGACTATTCGAGTGCTTGACATTATTATGTAAGCCATCATGGGGAAATTGTTCATATTCAATAATTTATTAGACGATCTTTAAAAAATAAAAAAAGGAAAAAAAAAATTTGGGGGGGGGGGATGGTTGAGAGGCAGTATAATGTGGGTGTGGTCATTTATTAGACGATCTTTCAAAAATAAAAAAAGGAAAAAAAAATTGGGGGGGGGGGGGGGGGTAGGAGGGGTGAGAGGGGGGTATAATGTGGGGTGTGGTAATTTATTAGATGATGTTTAAAAAAATATATAAACAATTTTTTTGGGGGTAGGGGGGGTAGGGGGGGGGGGCGGGTTAGAGGGGGTATAATGTGGTGTGGGGTAATTTATTAGAAGATGTTTTAAAAAAAAATTAGGGGGGGAGGTGGGGGGGGGAAATTCTGGGTTGGGGCGTGGTGTATTGTTTGGGTGGAATCCATTGTGGTATTCAGGTTAGTGTTGTTTTGTCAAAGTAATAATAAAATGTGATCATAAATAAAGAAGTTATGGCAATTTAAGCAAAATGTTCAATTAGCCAAGTGTAAAAGGGGCCATAACTATGTCAAAATGCTTGATACAGTGGTCTGCTCTTGCTTATAGGTTAGGGTCATGTGGGTAAACAAGTATGCAAAATATAAAAGCAATATGTCAAAGGATATAGGAAATATTTGGGGTAGTACACAAACTTTAACATAGATTTATCAATAATATGCATATTCTAAGTATAAAAGGGGCAATAATTATGACAAAATGCTTGATAGAGTTGTCTGCTCTTGTTTATAGGTTGGGGTCATGTTGGTAAACAAGTATGCAAAATATGAAAGCAATATGTCAAGGGACAATGAAAATAAATGGGGTAGTACGAAAACTTTAACATTTGCTGCATATTCTAAATGAAAAAGGGGCCATAATTATGGCAAAATTTTTGATAGAGTTGTCTGCTCTTGTTTATAGGTTGGGGTCATGTTGGTTAACAAGTATGCAAAATATGAAAGCAATATGTCAAAGGACAAAGAAAATATTTGGGGTAGTACGAAAACTTTAACATTTGCACACTGACGCAGACGCCGACGTGAGTAGGATAGCTCCACTATATATATTTCATATAATTATAATAGTCGAGCTAATAATATATATGAAACGGTCTTCAAATGCTTGCAGCAGTTTATGAAGAGTTGTGGTTTGAAGCGATTCTTGGATGGCACATTATGCTGGAATTCCAGCTACCACAATAACTCACAAGCACTCAATGATCAGTTGAGCTAAAAGTACTTAAACAAATACGTCTTTGCTCAAATGTGAAACGGCCTATTCATTTTCATATATTAAATTTGAATCAACAGAGATTTGCAGATTTAATATGTGCCAAAACTTCCGCCTGTAAGCCATGGGTTCAATCCCCACTTTCAGAGCATTCTTTAGATCTCCCTCCAAAACACCAAGAACAAGCTCTAACCAGGAAAAAGAATTGAGTGTTTCAATAAAACTTAGGCTTTCAATGCAATCAAGCTTAAATAAAAAGGTTAAAACTAAGGGATTGATACAATTTAAAGCACATACCCCATTAGACTTGTGTATGGAGAGGTACATTTTATAACACATACCTCTTTATACGTGTGTATGGAGAGGTACCTTTTATAAAACAAACCTCATTAGACTTGTGTATGGAGAGGTACAACTTTAAGCACATACCTCATTAGACTTGTGTATGGAGAGGTACAATTTAAAGCACATACCTCATTAGACTTGTGTATGGAGAGGTACAATTTAAAGCACATACCTCATTAGACTTGTGTATGGAGAGGTACCTTTTATAAAACATACCTCATTAGACTTGTGTATGGAGAGGTAAAATTTATACCACATACCTCATTAGACTTGTGTATGGAGATGTAAAATTTAAAGCACATACCTCATAAGACTTGTGTATAGAGAGGTACAACTTCAAGCACATACCTCATTAGACGTGTGTATGGAGAGGTACAGTTTGAAGCACATACTTCATTAGAGTTTTGTATGGAGAGGTACAACTTTTTTACTAAAATTTATAGCACATACCTCATTAGACTTGTGTATCGAGAGGTTACGTAGACAGGCTATGGCTGCAGACCTCGTTTCTTTACGGGAATGCTTGAGACACCGGTGTAGAGCCGGCAGGGCTTTATATTGCACAATCAAGCTCTGGTGTTCAACTGGAATAAAGTGTAGCAGTAATAATTTAAAAACGCTGATGGGACTTAATATTGCACAATCAAGCTCTTGTGTTCAACTAGATTTTGAAATTTTTTCAATAAGCTGGAGAAATAGCTGGCACGACTTTATATTGCACAAAACTGAAATTAAAGGTTATCAGAAAGGTATGAAATTAGAGTAACTGTTGATAGGAAGGCACATTTAGCTCAAGACAATGTCTAGCCAGAGGAAGCGCAGTTAAGACCAGTTACATGGCAAGGTAATCTCTCAGTTATTTTTGCCAAAATATTTTTCAAAGCCCAACTAATTTTTGAAGCTTGAGTAAAACAAATTGCTTTACATCTCTTTTACACACATACACTAAAGTCCAGAAATTCTTGCCAGTTCCTTTGACCTGAACATTGTTCCAGCACAACTGACTCATGCTTTCTGCAAATCGTCTAAATGCCCTTAACATTTAAGGCAATTTTCATGAAAATCCATCAAAGGACTTTATGAGATGGACAGAATATGTTCCAGACGGATGGGCAGACAAAGTGCACTCCTATAATCAAACCCCCCATTCAGCGGAGCATCAATCCAGCAGAGTCATGATATTTCTCTATAGTATAGTGATTCATTTGTTCTCTTATTTTGCAGAAATATTCATAAGCCCAATTTATTATTTATTAAACATTTCACAAATATAACACCAATCGTGTACATACCATCAGAAGCTAAATTCCTCAGGACAAAACATGCTTGGCACTTTATCTGAAAACATGCAATAACGTTTCATGCAAATTAAGTTTAGTGGTTAACATTGAGTTATAAAATATATGCAAATTAAGTTTAGTGGTTAACATTGAGTTATAAAATATTTTCATGTAGAAAGAACACTTTAACATGAAAAAGATTTTACATAAAGTTTGATAAATTTTAAAATAAAACAAAAAAAACAACATTCTGTGAAAAGATTTAAAAAAACAACACTAATTAGTTTTATTTAAAGCCCTTTTTTGGCCAAAACTACCCTTAATTATTTATAATCTTTAAAACTACTAATTTGGTTTTAAGTCAAATTGAACAAAGTTTTCTTCACAAACAACAAACAGACATACTCGCTCGAATTTCGACGCCAGCAGTCGTATCATGAGAATAATGACATCATTGTAACCCACGGCAACCATCATTATCCGGTGTTTCTCTATAATCGCCAGGTTACTGAGGGCGGCACAACAATAGTATTGCACGTCGTGGTCGAAAGTGGACTGGAGCGCGGCTATGAGTATTGGTATGGCGCCATCTACCACTAGATCACTTCGATTCTCCTCTGAAAAGAGATAATTTCGCCCAATTGGAGCAAAAAGATACGATGTGATTACTAACTTCAATGTCACATGGTACCTTTTTGCATCAATGGGGCGAATTAACCCTTTACCACTCAGATTCATATTTTAAGGCATTTGTAGTTCCTTGGAAAGGTCAATTTATTAAAAGACTTTTCTTACTAGATTCAAGTAAGGGTTCATTTCCAACCCTAAGCTACTGATGAACAGAAATGGCACAAAATCTGAACAGACTGCAAGTTACTCGCAGGCTGCTCTGGTTTCATGATGTTTGCACATAGCAATTATCACTTTGCTTCTGAGGGGGAAAGGGATCATGGATTTAATTCATTTAAGTAACCCATTCTTTGACTTGAAAATGAAGTATAGACTTAAACTTGAGACATCTTACTTCATAGTTTGATACATGTAGATGTGGGCTATCAATTTTCCTCATGTCATAAGCACACTGTTCTACATTAGTAAAATTAATCTTATTTCAGGTGTAAACAAAGTTCAACGCAAAAATGACCAATTTTTAAAACTTGACAGCTTTAAAAATTTTACTGGTTGGACCAATTGTTTTAAGTCAAACAAAATGTCAACGAAAATGCATAGCCTTAGGCAGTAATTTCAATCTTTATCTCAGTATGGGATGGATGTATGGGTATGTACGATAATGAAACTTTCATTTCCTTAGCCCTTGTGACTTTGTTAATTTTATCTGTTGACCTTTAAATCAACAAAAACTTGTCACAGTAGTTATGAATATCCCCCTCCACCCCCCTTCCTCTCCATCTTCCCACTACATCTCCCCATTCAAACTGACCCCCCCCCCCCCCCCCTCCATCTCCACCCTCAACATCACAACACCACATGTAGTAATATGTATCACGTTGTAACAATGAAAATTTTGCCCCTGGGGCGTGGCCAGTTTTTAACCAAAAGTTTTTTTACACATTTCGATGTCAACCACATTTCCCAATAGCAAAGTGTACATGTATCCTTTTTCCCAAATCCTGCTCCAAAATTCCAAATTGATCACTTTGCTTTTGATCAATGCAATGATCTGCAGTAATGAGTTGTTAAGATAAGATTGACATGGATTTGTTTTTCCTATAAAATAAAAGTTTGTGGAAATTTTTTTTTCTGAAATAGCTGTTGTTATACCTGGGCCAAAATAAAAATAGGTCTGTTTCTGGTCTCCTTGGGGAAAAAACAGGGTCGGTAGGTAGGGATTTTATTTTTATTTTTTTATTTGTTTTGGTTTGGGGGGCGGGGGGTACTAAAATGGCAGGCTAATAAAGCTTTTAATAAGTAATACATGTATATATATGCTTTGTTTGCTTGATATTACATCTTATATGAACAAAAGACCCCCCAAAAATGTTGAGGGTCTGCGCCAATTCGGGAGACACGGTCGGGAGACCCGAAATGGACCTATTTTTTTTGGCCCTGTCTCTGCGATATTTTCTGTTTTACTTTCAAAAATCAGCTAGGGTTTTTAGATTGTGAAGTGTACACTAAGCAATTGTCTTTATAATTATTATGTTCAGGACAACCAAAACCCTCAAAACCCTCATAAAATAATTCATACCCTAAGAAGTAGTCTTAACAGTTCAATGACATCAAATGAAATCAATTACTTATAGCTTTATATCAGAGATGAGAATAAGTTCAAGAATTATTATATAAAAATGTAATGTGCCAACAAACTAACTTATTCATCAGTAATGGCTTTCAAAGTTTGAAAGCTTTAAGCAACTTGCTTCAAGTTCGTTGAAATGACGATTTTCAAAATATTTGTTGTAGGTTCAAAAAAAGAATGTACACTTTATGGTGAAAAAAGCAAATTAAATAACACTTTTGACTAAGAAAAATGATAAACTGATAAGTACATTAATGAATTATTGTCATTCAAAGTCAGTATAACAGTTGGGCATTTGTAACACTTTTCCTTGATTATTTGGAAAATACATGTACATGTAGTACCACGTGTGCAAGTGGTGGTAAACAAGCTTTGGCTTCCTGAGGGCCCAGATTCAAATCCTTGGCAAGGCAATTTTTAAAACAATAAATGTGTTTGTCAGAAACATTGTGTTCCCTTCTGCGTCGCTTTGATTTAGTTTTTTTGACCTTTGACCTTGAAGGATGACCTTGACCTTTCACCACTCAAATGTGCAGCTCCATGAGATACATATGCATGCCAAATATCAAGTTGCTATCTTCAATATTGCAAAAGTTATTGCAAATGTTAAAGTTGGCGCAAACCAACAGACCAACCAACCAACAGACAGGGCAAAAACAATATGTCCCCCACTATAGTGGTGAGGGACATAAAAAGTTTTCTATTTCAAT
Source organism: Dreissena polymorpha (assembly GCF_020536995.1). Taxonomy (NCBI): domain Eukaryota; kingdom Metazoa; phylum Mollusca; class Bivalvia; order Myida; family Dreissenidae; genus Dreissena; species Dreissena polymorpha. The sequence continues at coordinate 9,446,525 of NC_068357.1, forward strand.
TACTTAAGACTATTCAAACACTGTAGATTTGTTTGCAAACATATTTAATAACATTGTTCAAAAGTACAAAAATCGATGATCAATTAAATTAGTGCAATGTTACCTATGTGTGTAAGGTTGAGAATAGCCCCAGCAGCATTCCTCTGCACCCTGATGTCTGCAGACTGTACCAACAGGAGCAAGGCTGGTATACCATTCTCCATCGACACTAGCCTCTTGGCTGCATCTAAGGAACAAACAGTGTGGTATATTTAATTTGTAAACCTGTTTATTGGGATGAACTTACATGTAAAAACTTGCTGATGAGTAACTGGCTTTAAACAATCATTACAATAAGCTTTTTTAAAATTCTGATTTGCCCTATACTTGTGCCCCATTCTCTCAAGACTACAAAAGACAAAGAAGTAAAAATCCAAAATCAAACTTCAGAAAATTAAGACTTACACCTTGTTTAAATAATGCACACCTGGCATTCAAAGAGCACATGGTTGTTACTAGAAACCAGTGAACAAGTCTTATTGGGGCAAAAACCATATGGGGGAAATCCGAGTGCAATGTGCATTTAGTGTCATCACAGATCAGCACTTTCTGCCAACACTGGATTTTTTATTAAAAAAGAATTCTTTTAAACAAAACAGTCTATAAAAGTCGTTCTCAATTAGCCTCGACAGGCTTATCCAATACATCACTTTATAACATGACCTACGCTCCAGGAGTGAAATAACATAATGCTCAATTTTGTTTATTACACGAGTGTTATTTCACTAGTTATATAACTGTGAAATGACGTCATTTTTGTGACGAAATGACGTCATTATTCCAGCGAATTTCTTCAGTTAAACTCTTTTACAATGTGAATAAACGGTGAAAAGAGCATAAAAAAGAAAATGTGTTGGTCATGTTATAAATAGAATCTTACATTCGTTGTCATTTTGTATTGAATTTATTAAACTCGTCATCTAAATAAAGATAAAAACTCGGCAAGCCTCGTGTTTATCTTTATTAAGATGACTCGTTTAATAAATTCAATACAAAACGACCACTCATGCAAGATCCTATATATACACGTACGCATTAAGCCTAGTTCTCAGAACGCGGCTCATTTTTATAAAAATCGACTACAGGTTCACCTACCTGTGGTTGCCAGTGTGGTGATACAGCCGCTAGCATTGCACTGGACCTCCACGTTATCACTGTACAGTAACGGGATGAGATCCTTAAGGGCACCTGCCTCAACCAGCGTCACACGATTGATGGCTGCAAACAGTAATGTAAACCTATTTTTAATTGTTGTTATAAATCTATAAATGTACAGCATCCTATGGGATGGTTCTGGGCACGTGCTAGTGTTTTTTTTCCTTCTTTATAAAGTACCTGTAAACGGCACTTTCCCAATTACGAAAGAACTACAAATTTCCCAATTGCTGTCCAAAAAATTCCCAATTTAAGGTAAAAAAAAAAAAAAAAAAAAAAATTTTTTTTTTTTTTTTTAAATGCAACATTTTGTTAGTTTCCCTATGCAGCTCAATGGTTTGAACCTAGGTAAATATAATATTGACAGCTTGAAAACACTAAGTTATCAATTTTAAAGTATTTGGGAGCATAAAATCAAATACACCAATTTCCCAATTTGAGGGTTTCACGAGACTCGATTATTCCCAATTTTCAGGCTTTCACGACTTAATTTTTCCCAATTAGACCGGTACGGGTACTTTTCCCAATTGGACAAAAAAATCGCTGCATGCTTCAACCAGTTCCAATTGATGGCTTCAAAACAGAAATGATAACCATTTGAGCCTCAAACTGGGAAACTGAGCTTTATGAATGAACAGGTAAGCAAAGTGTCATCCCAGATTAACATGTGCAATGCATGCAGGGATATTTGTAGTCTGCTAAAAATGCCGTCTGCTGAATTTAAAAAATTAGCATTTTCTTTGATTTTTTTCAAAAAATACTATCACAATAGCAAACAGTTTGGATCCTGATGAGACACCACGTTCTGTGGCGTCTCATCTGGATCCAAACTGTTTGCAAAGGCCTTCAAAATTTGGTTCCCGCACTGAAAGGGTTAGGCACCTGATTGATGGGTACACAAGAACCAGTTTATTTCAAGCTAAGTAACTATCACTTTAATGGGGATTAAGAAAAAATTTTACTACAGTTTTGCACATATTGAGGGGTGAGAGTGACCTATCAAATAAAGACTTGTTAAACAGTTACAACAGCTTTACACTCAAAGGTTGATAATGGTCTTTCGGCACTTCTTGAACAGAGGGGGGAGGTAATTATCACACAATTATGGGCAATTGGATGCAATCATAATGGGAATCTGCCTCAATTAGGATCATTTAATTGTTGGCTGAAAAGTGAAATCATAACAAGTTTATTTGTTGCCTAGCTATTTATATGATTATCGCTGTTCTTAAATTGACAGGATTATCAGGGGTGTGATTTAAGAACTGCCTCAGGGGCAGAAAATCCCCCCCCCCCCCCACAGGTTTCACCAAAAGTGTTCTTTTGCATATAGACCCAGCAAAGTTTATAACTATTTGTAAAATAAATTAGACATTTTTTGTAGAAAGCAACTTCCTTATAATGCCAGTGCCACGCAATTGAAAGCCAAAAAGGGCATAATGCGCAATTGCTTAAATAACTTTAAAATATAAGCACACTTTGGTTATGATGTTGAAAAAAAATTGAGAAAATATCACATCTTCAACTTATGCAAAAGCCAGGGCAGAAATAAGAACATGATGTAGAACATATGAATAATGTTTAGTGAGGAATACAGCCTTCTTTTAACCAAGGACCACATGTTGCTATGTCTAATTGATTGTTTATATTATATCTTAGACAGAACACATGTCACCATCTGAATTGACGAACTACATCACTAACCTGTGAAAAAATAGCCCAAACATATGTTTCCAGTCATTCAAATGATAATACCACAGATGCGACACTGTGCACTGGGCCATTAAAGGGACATGACAAGAATAGATGCTTTTGCGTTCATGTGTTAAAAGCGTTGCAGTTGACAAGTTTGTTTCAGTTGAGTTTGTTACCTTAAGTGTTGGAACAATTTTGAGCATTTCTGTTCTTTTTGATAAAAAGACTACCAACGCTTAATAATGACATACTAACAATAAAAACAGTCAACAAGTTTTTCAAAAGCCACTTTAATGTTTTACGACAATTAAAGCATCTATTTATTACTATGAGAAGTTATGATATTAGAAAGATAAAAAAGATTACCTTGTGAATTTTAAGGATGCAGATGTCATCTGTTTGATGACAATTTTATAAAGATAAAAAAATATTACATTGTGTGTTTTCATGGAGCAGATGTGATCTGTTAAACATTGATGACAATTTGATGTAAATTACATTGCTAACAATGGTAACTGGTAGTTACATAACATACAAAAATTTTCTCACATGATAACAAGCACACCAAGAGATGATAAATACATGAGAAAACCAATAGGCTTATATTTGACTTGCTTGATTCAAAGTACTAATGAAAATTGATCACATTTCACATCAACAATTTCTGTTTTACCAGTATTTGTATGAAAGAGTGATTCACTGCAGATATTTATTTTTAGGATAGGCCAATGTGTTATTGACCTTAATCCTTTGTTTACAATAACTATTAAGGGTTCATTCAAATAAAGTTAAAATACACTGTACACTTTTATTTCAGTAGTGTATTCTGTACAACAAAAAGTTACGCAATAGTCCATTCATCAACTACATGTATAGACAAGTCTCTTTAACAAAACAACACAAAAGCCCTTAATCAAATAAACAAATCCAATTATTGTACTTTATCTACATGCCATTGACCAGTCATCTCCAGGGTTCAATGTCAGTTCATGACAAATGTTTACCTACCCAAAGGCATGATATATATATTGTTTCTTGCATATGGTTAAATGCAGTATATATGACAGAAACATCACGAGACAAAAACATAGAAAGAGACTACCAAAGACTTCATGTACATCGCTAGAAGGGTTAATCTGGTATTCTAAAAAACAAGTATGTTTTGCGTACAAATAGAGCGATGTCGGCAGTCTCTGGATACTTTAAAGATTATTTTTGATTGTTTTTTTAATATCCCAAAGTGCCGAACGGTTTTGAGCTGGTTACCTAAAACAGCCGTTTTTCATCCATTTCGTCTATATTGCTTAGCGTTACTCGTTTTAAAATGTCAAGTATGCTAGGAACAATTACGTAACTATTGTCGGGTAAGTTCGAACACCGTTGGGTCTTTCGGATACCTATAAGGTTTTTAATAAAACGATAAAAAACACAGAAAAATCTTTAGTTAAACATAGCGTTATCAAATTTTATTCACTTCTTTCTTGAGACTGTCCATTATACAAAAAATACAAATAGTTTTACTGACAATATTAACTCGTATGAAAATATTGTAAACTAGCTTAATCTTTTATGAAATTATTTCATGTTAAAACTTTTCATTTCAGTCATGTAACGCTTTAATTATGTAAAATAACCTACGCTTTTTACACCATTGTTCAAGTTCACGTGATAATACTTAAAAGCATCACTGTTTCTTATAATTGCGTCTGATACTTCAAACGTGTCAATCACACATCAGACAAACAAACTCCATCTTTGCTCTTTCTTTCTCGTCCAACAACTCATATTCCGGCCTGTTGGCACATATGTAATGCCAACGTGTTTGACAACTTTCACACTTAACCTATCTATACGGGTGTTGATAGCCCCGGTTACATGCAGGGCACATCTCAAATTCTTCCTCAAACCCATCACTCTTGTCTTCTTGCACCAGTTTACTCGTGTTTATATCACTGTCTGAGTCCTCATCACTCGATAAACTGTCATACTTTCTTTTCTTACTTTTCCCTTTTTTCATCTTCGCTGCAGCAGCTTTATTTTCTTCTTTTTCTTTCTTCTTTCGCAATTTCTCTTTCTCTCTTATTTTCTTCGCCTCTTCCTTCTCTTTTCTCTTTTCTTCTCATTCCTCATTTCTCAACAGTTTAGATTTTTCTTCTTCTTCCTGTCGCATTTTTTTTTCAAGAAGATATTCTCGGAATTTATCTGAAGTTACAGCTTTAGGCAACAATACCTTCTTTGATTTCTTATTTTCTGATGGCTTTATTGTAGGGATTTTCAAATACTTGGACATTGGCGATTCTGCTTTAGCTTTTGAAGTACAAGGGTCAATTTCTCCTGTTCTAAGTTGTTCAACGGGTCGATTTTGAGATTCTTCGGACTGACTTGTTGATCCAACAGCTGCACTTTCTTGAGACACATTCGTTTCCGATGGTTCTGTGTCTTCAGGTGTTTTATTTTGGACTGCATCTGTGACGATCAATACTGCCCAACTAGATTCATCTGTAACATTTTCTGATTGAGTCTCTGTGTCTTCTATTTCTTTGTTTTTACGTTCCTCTATTTTTTCTATTCTGGAACAGAACACAGGTTTGAAACTTATCCGTATTTAGAACTACGGAGCTATCAAGGGGGAAAAGACCCGCATCTGGAAAACTGTTGACTGCGTTTTCAACCTTGGTGAAAGCATACCATGCATGTTTGAAAATTTTTACAAATTCAAACTTTGTAACATACTCGCCCACATGATCAATCTGCCAGTTGCGCATTGCTGTCTTCCAGGATTCCTTAAGTGAGCAGAAGAAACGGAGGTCACACGACTGCATGAGATGACTTGCATGCTCTAATAGACAATAAAGAATAATGTCATTATCTCGGAAAATATCACAAGCTTCGAGAGTAAGGTGTGTCGAATGACCATCAACTAGTAGTATCAGCAGTTTTCTAACCTGACGCTCCTCTATATCGGGTATGAATACAGTTTCAAGCCAACTGGCAAACAATTCCGATTCCATCCATCTGTTTCTACTTCTGCCTTAAACTGCATCATCAAACCCTTCAAGCATATTCCTGGTGAATCTCTGGCCTGGAAACACAATCATCAGTCTGAGGAAGTGTGCTGCTGCACTCATGCCAGCCAGAACCGTAATCTGGGATTTGTCAGAGGCGGATACACTGTAGACGGATTTGGCCCCACGCACACCTAGTACATGTCCCGTTTTAACTGCCAAGGAAAATCCTGACTCATCCACGTTGTACATTCTGGTAGGATCTAAGAGTATATTTTTGTCCTCGACAACCTCATTAATGTACTCTCTAAAGTCATGAAACCATCCTTAAACACGCTCTGGGGTTATCACCGCACGTTCTTTTCCAAGTTGTCTGGGAGATCTCAGTTTAATCTCAGGATGCCTCTCCATAAATGCATAGTACCAGTCCTTGCCAGGCACCCCATCTTTAAACGGCGTTTTGTGTCCATATTCCTTTACAAATTTGCCAACAGTCCTTATCAGTTCATATTTAGTCCGTCCATAACCGATATGTGACATTTGTGTCAGCCACTCGACTATCCTCTTCTCCTCAGCATCTTTGAGAAATGTATGTGGCCCCATTGTGCATTCGATGCTGGAATGACCCTTAACCTTGTCAAATATCGTACACCTAGGTACATCGTAGAGCCTGGATGCCTTTAACTAGCCCATAGATTTACTTTTTACTGCTCTTACTGCATTTTCCAGGGCAGTCTTGTCATACTTTAGTTGACGACTCATCCTAAAAGTAAAATACAGAGTCTTTGCATGCTGGGAAATTTGTTGTCTGCTAAAATGTCGTCTGCTAAATTTATAAAATTAGCATTTTCTTCATTTTTTTCAAAGAATACTATAAAAATAGCAAACAGTTTGAATCCTGATGAGACGCCACGTTCTGTGGCTTTTCATCTGGGTCCAAACTGTTTGCAAAGGCCTTCAAAATTCGGTTCCAGCACTGAAAGAGCTAAACAACTAACCAAATACATAGCAACAGGGTCAGGAAACACTCCAGGCTGATAGAATTATCTAAATATTTGACTTTCGTGTTTTTTCTTTTCTCAGAAAGGTATTAATAGACAAAATTTCCTTATTTCAAAACCATTTACATTGACACATGGTCAAAACCATTTAAATTGACACATGGTCAAAACCATTTACATTGACACATGGTCAAGAGACTATCAATTGCTAATATGAGTTAAAGTTTTTATATACGTTTGTATCAAGCTTCATTCTAAAAAACAGGCATCCAGAAGAGCCGACTTTTGAATTTTATGTCGGCTCTTTCGTATACATGTTCCTACGTCCTACCCATACAAATCGCGTGACGTCACATTTATACTTGTCATTTATGACTGTAACCTCTTTACATAACATAATTCACTTGTACGCTGTCAAGCTTTAATTTAAACAATATTATTCGTTAATCATGTCATCAAGGTTGCTTAGCATACCCAGTTAAAACGTTAAAGAAAATTCTTACCTTCAGAACAAGTGATTGTTTTTCTAGTTTTTCAAAATGTCCGCGCCTTGAAACTTGGCAAAACCGGAAAAGAAAGATCCCGCTTTCTGCTCATGCGTAGATAATGACTTCCAAGAGGTGAAATGTAAACTTATTTTGGATAGGCTAAAAGCATACAGACTTAGACCCTATTCGGAGAAGCCGCTCTACATAAAAGTTAATTTAATTTTTTCACAGGGTTACGCATTGAACATTATCAGTGCAATATTAAGTCCATGTATGAAATTTTATTATGAACAAATTATAAGTCTTGAATCTGAATGAATTGCATGTACATATGAAAATGTCACTCTTTCAGCGCTACATTTTGTGCATCCTATTCTGTGATACATGTACATCTGTTCCATATGCTAGTATCTGAACTTTATACAGGGGTTTTTTGGCCCGATTTTATAGCCGAAATTTGGCTATGTTCCCAATCTCAAAAAGTATACTTTTTTCCCAAAATGTGGCAAAAAATTCCCAATTTCAAATTTCAAAAAAAAAATTATAGAAAGAAGTGTCTAATGCGTATTTTATTTTATCTCAATTTTAATTCAATTACATCTAACGAAGTATTATATGATTTTGTTCTTTTAATTTAAATGATTACAATGTATAAAGAGTTATATCAAATTTTGTATTTCCCTAATCAGTGGAATTTTCGTGTGGAAAAAAAAGGCAAATGAATTTTTTTTCCCCAATTTCATGAAAATGCCAATAAAATTCCAAATTCCAAAGCCATGGGCTATCTTCCCAAGAAGTTGAAAAAAAACTGTTATACAGGCTAATATAGCGTTTATTCCTAAATATTAAGTAAATACCTCAAAACAATACTCTTGCCAATCCGATATGTTGACCATTTACCCCAATTTGAAGGTGAAACTTCCCAAAATCATCGGGAAATACATTTAATGATCAACAATGTTCTTAAAAAAAAATTGCATAACAAGCTTTCTTTAATTTAACCTAGCAACCTAGTTTGTGACCCCACATGACCAGTTGCAAACCGGGCCAAGATATTATTGGAAGCTTAATGATGATCAGACAATGCGGCATCTATAGAGTTACCAAGCAAATGTTGATGACGGACAATCAACGATGGACATAATAATAAAAGTGCATTCAAGATTTTTTTTAAGTTGCTATTACTAACATGTCATGTTCACCAATCTTAATTAAAATAAATAAATTAAAAGTAGTAAGACATTGAAATCAAGCCATCACATGGGATATTGTGTTGGTTTGTGACAGGCATATTACATGTATCTTAAAACAATCTGGGCGTGTTGGTTTGTGCTAGGCATACATGTACTACATGTATCTTGTAATGTAATCGATAACCTGTGGCGTTCAAGTACCATTTCCCAGTGATTTTTTTTTTTGCTTTATATTTTATAGCCTGTGCCTTTTTGATCGGGAAAAAAGCGCAATAAACCATGAAATTGGGAAAACTTAAACATTATTAATATGATTATAAATAACAGTACATCAATTGTTTTCAAGTAGATGTTTAACTTCTTTCTAAAATTTTTATTATTAAGTGCTAAGGAATTAAATTGCTGTATAATAAACTAAATAAACCAATGATTAACCCTTTACCACTTAGATATGTATTTTGCCGCATTTGTAGTCCCTTAGGAGGCTTATTTTAATTTCTTACTAGATTCGAGTTTAAGAGGTTTCATTTCCAACCATAAGATGCTGACGAGTAGCAAACAGCATAAAACCTGAACAGACTGCGAGTTACTCCCAGGCTGTTCTGGTTTTATGCTGCTTGCATATAACCATTTTCAATTTGTTTCCGAGTGGGAAAGGGTTAAAGAAAAACATTAAAGTTTCATGGAGAGTGAAAGCACGGTTAATATTTAAACTTTTTTTAATTCAAGAGCCTTTAAAAAATTGAAGTGCTCCAAATATTTGGCTTGTTATGGAACGTTATCGAGATATTATGCTCACAATGATTATCACCAAGTTCGTTGATGATCTGATTTTAAATGTTTCAGTAAGAAAGTGGGCAAGGTTAATTTTGCTTTTTTTTGTAATTTAAGGGCCATAATTCAGAAGTGCTTCAAGCAGTTTATCAAACTTCGTAATGATACCATGCCTGCAAACATTATCATTAAATTTGATAACGATCCGATTTCAACTGCTTTTGTTAACAGGTGGACACAAGTGTGTTCGTTATAAAGAAGACTAGTTCCAAAGAAACGGACTCAGTGCGTTTCAAGAAAGCCTTACGTTTTCCATGCAATCGAGCTCAAATAAATAGGTTTAAACTAACCTTTAAATCGTCACTTACCAGGCCCGTTGAGAACAAAGTTGCTGATTGCGAGAGAGGACAGCTTCTGAACGACGCAGTGTGGGGACCGCAGTAACGCCACCAGCGGAGTGGCCAGAGCATTGGAAATAGGGACCTTCACTGGAAAAATGAGAGAACTGGCATTATGCAGATATCAATAAATAATTAATTCAAATTGTCACTTACCAGGAACATTTAGAACAAAGATGCTGATTGCCAGAGAAACTTGCCTTAAGTTTTTTGTTAAATACATGCATATAATATTTCTAAAGAGGGAAATCTAAAGAATGCTTCCAACGGTGTGGATCCAGTCCATGACCTCCTAGTCTCAAGGCAGACACTTTATAAATTACATCAAAGCGTCCTTTTTCATTTGTGTTTTTATCCAAGGTGATAAATCATTCCAAATGATGCCTACAATGTCCTTCACTTAAGTTTCACAATGTATTTGCTTTTGCATTTCAATAGGAAGTATTTACCAGTAAAGTGGAGGTTTCTTTAAAATCAGTAATACTTTAGACTAACGCCAGTTTTATTTTCAGAACAGTCTCTCATTTCAAAAGATATTTATATGAAAACTTTTTAACAAATGCTCTTAATTAACATCAATTTAATTTACCTTAATTTCTATTTCAATTCTCAATAGAAGTAATTTAATAGAACTGTATAGGTATTTGTGTCAAATCAATTACAACTGTATGTTATAGGTTAGTACCATCAATGACTAATGGATCTTTTTTGTTCACATTAAATGACTAATGGATCTTTTTTGTTCACATTAAATGACTAATGGATCTTTTTTGTTCACATTAAATGACTAATGGATCTTTTTTGTTCACATTAAATGACTAATGGATCTTTTTTGTTCACATTATTTCACACATAAAATCAACCTTATTCTGGATAATCTGGGCTTAACCTTTTGCATGCTGGGAAATTTGTCGTCTGCTAAAATGTTGTCTGCTAAATTTCTAAAATTAGCATTTTCTTCGATTTTTTTTCAAAGAATACTATCAGAATACATGTAGCAAACAGTTGGATCCTGATGAGACGCCACGTTCTGTGGCATCTCATCTGGATCCAAACTGTTTGCACATGCCTTCAAAATTCGGTTCCCGCACTGAAAAGGTTAATGCGTGTGCATAGTGTTTACCCAGATCAGCCTCTGCAGTCCATCTTTATGGAATTTTTCATTTACATGAATGTCTCTTCTAAAGCAAATTCAGTTAAGGCTGCGAGTCACCCCTTAGTAGCCAGAGCAGACTGCACAGGCTAATACGGGACGACACTTTACGCATATGAATTAAACCCAGTTGTTCAAAAATGAGGCTTAAACGCACAAAAACGCTATGTGATAACATACTTTTCCCGCTGATTTCACTATAACACAGAGCAGCAGACTTTTGCAGTTCCATGTTATCGGAGTACGTGAGAATGCCGAGGGCCCTCGTGTGATGCTCATCCAGCACTGGAGTCTTGGTTTCCTCTGGAAATCATGTCAAATAGGTTAACCCTTTCCCTCTCAGAAGCAAAGTGAAAATGGCTATGTGCAAACAGCAAAAAAACAGAACAGCCTGCGAGTTACTCGCAGTCTGTTCAGGTTTAATGCTGTTTGCTGCTTATCAGCATCTAAGGGTTTGGATTGAAGCCTTCAAAATTTGTATCTCGTAAAAAAAGTCTTAAATAAAATTTAACTTTCTAAGGGACTACAAATGTGATAAAATACATATCTACCGTCTTTATCCTAATAAACGCTCATGCCCTAATAAACGCGCCCCTATCATATAATAAAATGAAGGAGTGATCAAAATAATAGCGCCCCCATTTCTCGGCTGCTAAGGGGTAAAGTAATTGCATTTTATTGACAGAAATTTGTTTATCATCAAGGTAATTTGCAAAAACCTTATAGAAATAAAACTTAAATAATAATAGCATATATATTTGGAACAGATCGATGTAAGAATTAAACTCCAACATGCAGGCGATTGTATTATTGTATCGGTGTTTTCAGTTTGAAATGTCGAATTCATGTTACATTTTTTTAATGTCACCGTGCATTTAAAATACGGATCTACCCAGGTTGTTCAATATGCGGTACACTGGGCCGAAGCTACCTTAACCATAAACCTTCTCTAATTCACACTGTTCATATCTTGGCCACGCGTACTGTGACAGTTCTCACTACGGTCATATCGACACAGCCCTTTCATTTCACATGATAATAAGGCGTAGTATTCTTATAAAACTATTTGTGATATGTTTACGATTGCTTAATGAACTCGGAACTTTTCGCAAATACCGGTTAACACATTTTAGGTGTTGGCTCATATTATACCTAACGGAGGGTGAAATAAACGCGCCCTCTTTGTGATTTGCATTGTGCTTGGGCGCGTTTATTAGGATAAAGACGGGTAAGTGACAAATGGTAAATACCACAAGCTTAAGGTATGTAAGGTACCTACATGCCAAATATGTAAGAGATCGGTAAAATATTGAAGGCGCTAAGAGAAACTGTAACAAAAGTGTGATGGAAAAATATCTATTATTAGCCTCGGTGACCTTGACCCCAGTGACCTCAAACCTCATCAAAAGGTAGAGGTCCATGCAAGGTACCTACATGCCAAATATGTATGAGATCAGTAAAATATTGAAGGCCCTATGAGAAACTGTAACAAAAGTGTAACGGAAGGAAGGAAGTAAGGAACTTCAAACTGGCAATTAAATGCTACCCGAACATTGTCGGGAAGCATACAATTGTACAATCTTTTATGTATTCAAAAATAAAAAAAACATGTTTAATCTAAAGCATTTTAAAAATTGTTGCATCCATTTAATTGACCGTAATATAATTTTATAGTTTTAACATTTTAGATTAAACCTACATTTATTAAAGCTTTATTGTTTCAAAAGCACAATTCTTATTGAAACGCTTTCCGTTCCCTTTCCAGACAGAACCACTACTAGGTGTCTTTAGAGGAGATCTAAAGATTTTCTTTCCCAGAAATCTCCAACCATGGGGATTGAACCTGCAACCTTACAGCTGATAGACCAAAACCATATCCACCATGCCACGATGACAAATTGTTATAATTTAGTCTGTCTAAATATTGTAGGTTTCTTTTCAAGTGGAAAATGCATGTGTTTTTTTAATTGTTTTATTTGTTTTTATGCAAACATAAAATATGCTATCCCTCTGAACTAAACCCACCTATCCAAAACGAATTAACATAATTGATATGGTATGTGCTATCAAAAGTATATTACAGACGTTGTTAATTGTATCATTTTTAATGTTATTTCTTTAAATCACCACTTGACATGGCAGTTCAGTTTCTATTCGGCTGAAAAGAGATTATAGCTGATATGGTTACGAAATGTCGCGCCAGTCAAAAATCATAAAAAGCGACTTTTAAAGTTATGGTAGCCAGAACTTACATTAATTATGATGATAAAAGCAACCTTTGCAATATCATATCAGTAATCATAAAACAGCGGTTTTGTAAATGTATGTACCAGTTTATGCATATATCAAATAGAAAACATTGTCAATCGGAACATGATACTATAACCAGGAGTGGTGATACAGATTATATAGCTCAAACCAAATGAAACATGGTAATGCTGGGGCTTTTAATTAATGGATTTTTTAGGTGTAATAGTTCAGGTGTTTAGTAGCGAAGTAGACGCCATGCATATAATTAAAGTTACGAAACTACCTTAAAACGTCTCATTTAAAATATTCATTATACTTAACCACAACTTAAATGTTATATAAATGCCCCAGGTTGGTTTTACTTTATCAATGGGATATATCAGGGCATTAACAATCGACAGGGTAAGCTGTTTGCTGCTGGTGAGAAAAGATCACAACATTTTATAATTCCAATCATCCTTTATCTTGTATCATGTATTTGTATGCTAATTTCTCTAAGTGAAGGCATGTGTATATATATATATATATATATATATATATATATATATATATATATATATATATATATATATATATATATATATATATATATATGTATAACTATATATAACTTCAAAGACATATAAAGCATTAAATTATTTGTATCCATAGAAAATGACTTGAAAACTGCAGTTGGCTGACAGCAGCTGTAAATAAATGATTCGCACTAAAAAACAATGTTTGTTTAACAAGAGACTTGGGATAAATTATAATCAGTTGTTATACAGGCCTTTTCCGTCCTATGCCACAGGTCTGAATATCGGTTCCCAAAGCTAATCTGGTTGTTGTTTTTGTTGTGATTGGACTGTCCGTCTGTCTGTCCGTCTGTCTGTCCGTCTTTCCGTCACACTTTGTGTTTAGGTTTCGAAAAATGCTCATAACTTCTATGTCTCTTGAGATATAACATCATATTTGGAATGCATGTGTATATGGACAAGGCCTTCCATATGCACACAAATTTTTACCCCTGTGACCTTGACCTTGAACTTAGGGTCCCCGTTTAGGTTTTGAAAAATGCTCATAACATCTATGTCCCTTGAGATATAACCGTCATATTTGGTATGCATGTGTATATGGACAAAGCATTTCCAAACACACACACATTTTTACCCCTGTGACCTTGACCTTGAACTTAGGGTCCGCGCTTAGGTTTTGAAATATGCATTTAGGTTTTGAAAAATGCTCATAACTTCTATGTCCCTTGAGATATAACCTTCATATTTGGTATGCATGTGAATATGGACAAAGTCTTTCCATATGCACAACAATTTTTACCCCTGTGACCTTCACCTTGAAGTTAGGGTCCGCGTTTAGGTTCCGAAATCTGCGTTTATGTTTTGAAAAATGCTCATCAACTTCTATGTCCCTTGAGATATAACCTTCATATTTGGTATGCATGTGTATATGGACAAGGCCTTTCCATGCGCACACAAATTTTTACCCCTGTGACCTTGACCTTGAACTTAGGGTCTGCGTTTAGGTTTCAAAATCTGCGTTTAGGTTTCGAAAAAAGTTCATAACTTCTATCAAGCGTTTATAGGGGGGCATAAGTCATCCTATGGTGACAGCTCTTGTTTCTTCATCATTTAGCGACTCTCTAAATACAGTTTCCTTATTAAAGGGGTAAACCGAGGTTAATAAAATGTTGGGACAAATATCTTACAGCTCAGGAACAGTTTGTGACATTTTCAATATTTTTAAACCTATTCAACTTAACATTTGTGTTGTTTGTATTTACAATTGTATTTGTTTGTACATGATACAGAGAAAAGACTCCATAAAACTCAAAAACAACATACACAAGCACACAGTGCTCTAAAAATGTTTAACAGAGAATTGAAGATATTATTTCTCATTATTGCCCTGTAGAGACGGCGTCCTTCTGTGTGTCAGTCTGTCGGTTTGTCTGTATAATATGTTCTATGTCTGTGAAGCGATCTATTAAGTGTCGATGTACAGTACAGCCACACGAAACAAACATAATCCTCGTTCAAGCCACGGCCAGAACATTAGTACTCGGCATGTTTTTATGTATAAATAAAGCTTATTAAGACTTATGAAGTTACTTATTATTATTTATGTATTTACATACTTTTAAAAGTAATAATATAGTCAATGACATTGATGTTGTAAGGTTTCTTAGATGATTGTCATAATTAATAAGGTCGGAATAACTGACAGTTTCGCGCTGCGAAAAAGTGGCGACAACTTTTTTTGGGCCAGTACCCCTGGACCGTAATGTTTGTTACAAACTTTTTATATTTTTTATTCAGACAGCTTCAGAAACAATGATATAGCTGTTGAAATGGTTGAGTGTATGAGTGTGCATTTGTGTGTCTGTTATTGTATGTGTGTGTGTTTAGGTTTGTACAGACAGTAACTTCATCATGCGCATTTGCCATGTTTTCTGATCAGAAATTTTCAATTAAGTGACATAAGGGTGGTTTATTTTGGCACTCAAGTCAGGGTTTTATACAAGCAATGGTTAATTTACTTACATGTGTAAGGCATTAATAAGCATGACATTGTGTTCTTGTTCAAAAAGTCCATGTGTACTGCACGTTAATGCTTCACAATTTTGTCACGGATTTCAGACCTATTCAATGACTTATTCTTATAGGTTAAGATATCGGCACAAAAAGCAAAAAAACGGTCTTTTATGTACTAACAATTTTTGCAATTGTATTTCAATAACTTGAGATATCTGCAAAAATTAAGTCCTTAACGGTGTGTTTACATTCTGTCCAGTCCGTGTGAAACCCCCTGAAAACCCCGCTGATTCTGCACCCTGTTATGTTATTTAAAAACTATTTGTTTTTTGCATTTTCCAGAGATCCTTGAAATGTGTATTAATTTTTGCTGCCAAAGCCAGGGTCAGTTGGAAAGATTAGATAGGATTAACAACAATCGGGATCAGAGGTTATCACAATTAAGAGGTTTATCACAATTTAGAGATTAATCACAATTTAAGTTATACGCAGTTGTTTTTAACCTAATAAAATTATAAGAAAAATTTAAGTTATTTTGAGAATATTTAATTGAGGGTATTCATATGTAATCATCGTCAGCATCTTCCGAAAGAACCAAAATAAACATTTTAGAAAATGTTAATTTATTTTATGGGTAGTAATAATATTCAGATGCATGAAATTGATGGTATAAAATTAATTAATTGTTTTCTGCATGGTATATTGGTATTTTCTAACAATTGATGCTTCTTTATGTCAACAGAACAATTTCTTGATGGCAGAAAAATATTCTGAATGCACACGTACATTTGATTGGCCCAAAACCCACAAGTGCCATGTTTTTAAATGGACCAGAACCATTTCTGAAGTCTGCTGAGCTATCATTAATTATATTCTGAATTAGTATCATATAAAGATTGGACAATACATATGGCCTGTAGAGTGTAAACAAGCTTTTTCTATAGTTTGACCTAGCAACATAGTGTTTGACCCCACATGACCCAGTTTTGAGCTCTGCTTAGATATCATTTGGAAAAAATGGTCAGACCAAGTGTCATGAAGATAGGGCCATAAATGCGGCCTCAGGAATGTAATCACAAGGCCAATCTAGACGACACATGAAAGACCAATGTCGCTCACAAAAGCTCACCATGGGTACAGAACTTTGTGCTCAGGTGAGATAAAATCAGATATGCAATGATAAACCCCTCAACTTTTGCAATGTTTTTGTTTCACCATTTTGAGAAGGGGGCCGGGTCCCTTTGGAAAAAATTGCGGCGTTTTGAATAAAATTGGCAAATAAGTGTTGTTGCTGTTCTGCTAAAAATGCTTCAAATTAAGAATAGAAGTGTTTTTCAGTATTATTTTTAATAAGGTTGTCACTGATATGGCTGGATGGGAGATTAAAAAAATGTTGAAATCTAAAATAAAATAAAAAAAATTGGGGGAATCCTTCAATTGGGAATTGGTAGATCCCATTTGGGAAAATATATACTTTTTTCAATTGGGAATTGGGCCGAATACCGCACCCGAATTTTAATGAAAAAACACACTCTGCTTTAACTTCACTATTGTTATCTTTACTCACCGTCTTCCAAATATAGCAGTAAATTCTGCACAGCCTGTCGTTCGTTGTCGAGAAGCATCGAGCTGAACTCTGTATCGCCATTAAAAATGCTCGACCTTCGACTAGATTCGTTGCCGTTATAACAACCGCAGGTCAAAAAGTTCAAGCAACATCGTAGTAGTTTCCGAAGTAGCTCTATCAACTCGTCCAGAGGGCTTGGCTTCGGACGTTCTATTTTTATCTCAAATTTCTCCATGGCACAGAATGACTGTAAAAAGATTAATATGTCAGTGTTTTTTTTTCACCATTTTTAGACATGGGGGCAAAGCACTTTCGATTGGGGAAAAATCATATTGTTCTAACTATAATTGGCAAATTGGTGTTTTGTTTTTAAAGGGATCTTTTCACGCTTTGGTAAATTGACAAAATTGAAAAAAGTTGTTTCAGATTCGCAAATTTTCGTTTAAGTTATGATATTTGTGAGGAAACAGTGATACTGAACATTTACATGTACCATGGTCTAATATAGCCATTATATGCATCTTTTGACGATTTTAAAACCTAAAAATTATAAAGCGTTGCAACGCGAAACGATTGAATAATTTGGAAAGTTCTGTTTTTGTCGTTAAATTTTGTGAAACTACGAAGATTGCTTATATAACGTATAAAATACGTCAAGAATGTGTACTCGGCGGAATAGCTCAGTAGGCAAGAGCGTTTTTACTTCAGGACTCTTGCAGGACTCAAGGGGTCGCTGGTTCGAAACCTGGTCCGGACAATGTTCTTTTCCTTTTCTTAATTTTATTCTTGATTTTTTACTGGAGCTTTTACGATCCAATGTTTACATTTATCGATATAAAGCATTAAATGAATAAGTTAAAAAATGCCAAAATCTGTGAAAAGGCCCCTTTAATGCTACATGTAACAAATACATTTTAATTGACAATAAAAAAAGATTATTTACAAATGTTTCAATTATGGAAGTGGATGAGAGAGGAACTAAATATTGCAATATACATGTACAAATGAGCATGAATTTTTTATTTATTTTTTGGAAACCTTCAATAAGGGAGTTTTAGGAAGTTATATCGGAAAAATATTTAAATTTTGCCAAAAAATTGACCAAAACCCACTGCATGTATTATTTATTTATTATAATACATTAACTTTCATAAAAGCAATTTAACACGAATTTTACAATATCTAAATATGGTAGACACAGCTGCAAAAATTGTAATAAAACATTAAACTTGTAGTAATATGGTAGACACAATTTCAAAAATTCAAATTAAACAATCTTAATGGGTGGACGGCCAAGTGGCCACTAAAATTAATGCTCCATCAGGGGTTTTTAACCTTATATAACAGACGCCGAATATCGGCGTCTTCCCTCACCAAACTAGGCTGGTTTTTTCCCCTCTCAGAACCAAAAATTCCCCCCCCCCCCCCCCCAAAATTTTTTTTTTTTTTTTTTTTTTAATAGAAAGATGTGTCTTATGATAATATTATCACAATTCTTAATAATTTAATCTTGCCAAACGTAATAAATTTTGAAAAAAAACAATGAATATAGTTCAAACATGTAAAAATGTATTGTAATAATGAGAAAGTAAGTAAACAAATCCCCCAAAAAGGGAAACGCCGCGAAAATTCCCACGTGCACATTTTTCCCCAAAGTGGAAAATCCCGCGTAAAATTTCCCCCACATAAGGGCTCAAGGCCCCTTCCCCCACAACCCCCAAAAAAACCTGTCCATTGACATTTCTTGTTGAGATGATACGTACATGATTGAATCTAAGCTGAAATTCAAAGCCGAGCAATCTCTTCTTATATCACATGGCTATACTTTAGACTAAAATTCAAGGATTTAAAGACTTAAAATCAGTGACATTAAGTCAAAACCAAGTGACATAATTACTATTTAAAATTTTTAACAAGAGCACCGCGGGTAACATAGATCTAGCGGGTGCCAACGCTTGGCTGTTGGTGCAGTAATGGTTCAACCAAAGTGATCATATTATAGAATTTAGATTGTCATTAATGGTCACTCATTTTATAGCCTCAGGACATCAAATGAACATTTTAATCAGCTGGGTTTGAAATACTCTTTTCCAGTTCAACAAAAGATGACATTGATTTACAGTCTGAAAACATAATGCTGCCAAGAACAGACAATTAAGATTGAAGACAAAAGCTTGATATCACTATGTAAACGACGAAGCCAATAAATCACCATTATGGAAGCCTGTCTGATAATCCCTGTGACTACACATTTGCGTATCAGGAAAAAATTGTTATAAAATTCATAATAAAAGTAACTACAAGTCGTATTATATAACACAGATATAAACTATAGATTCAAAATTATCTACTGGTAGATTTGTGCAAAAAGAGACAACTGTAGTCATGTTCATTCAAAGAAGAAAAAAAATAGCATTCCTGTTGTATTTCTTGGAAGCAGTACTTTTGTCCACAAATTTTGGAATGGAGCCGTGTCCTTTTGGATTAGGAAACATTGTGGCTTTTTAATAACATTGGGATAATAGTGTTGTTGCTTTGCTAATGCTAAAAAAAGCTTTAAAATTTAGATTTAAAGTGTTTTCAATATTACATTTACTTAAGTTCAACTTATTGAGCTGGATGGGAGTTAAATATGGAGATCTAAGAAAGATGTCTTTTCTGTAAACCTTTAATTGGGAATTTGTAGGTCCCATTTGGTAAAAATATATCCTTTTTTCAATTGGGAATGGGCTGAATACAGGCCCAGAATTTGAACGAAAAAAAAAACACTTTGAAGTCAAATTAAAGATACATCCAATTATTTTAGATAATTATCATTTAAATAAGAGCAGTAAAATAAAATGTTTTTTTTTATCTATGTTATGATGATATCAACTCATTTAATTACTCAAAATCATACATGTGCTTTTTTTCTTGTATTTATTGGTAGATATTTGGTATGTCAGTATACAGTAGACACACTTCACTTTTTAAGCGCCGTGCCAGTAAACGACTGAGCCAATAAATCACCATTATTGAAGCCTGGTTGATGATGCCTTTGACACAACATTGGCTTCACTGCTAAGATGAGAGAAGAAAAATCAATGTCACAACAATTACTGGAGTCTTGCAGCTGGTCTCCTTGTTACAGTACTTACTATGATTACAATGTACTTGCTAATTTTCTCTCAGAATTCTTGTGCTTTGTTTCATTGTTCGTGCACTTAAACCAGTTGAACATTAATGGCGCAGTAGTTGTGCTTTGTTTCTTTGTTCGATGAACTGTAGCAGCTGTTGGTTAAATTATCAGATCTATCAGAAACGCATTGACATAAAAAATTCAAATTATCTAACAATTTGTAATCTGAATTACAATTACAAAAAAATGTGATGAATGATTACAGTTTATAGCCTAAGGATGCAATTGATCGAAAATGATATGCAGACAGTTTTAAAAGTTTAAGATACCATCCACAGTTCATTGACCTTTTATGAAAAATAGTATGTTGGTGTTTGAGAAATACCCCTGTAGAAAAGCAACTTATGAACTTTAACAACTAGTGATTTCTATTTACATGTATACTGTTTTTATGACATAGTGATAACTGTTTTGATACAGCGTGTGATTGACCGGTGATTTTTTATGGCTTAACTTGGGGCAATAATTTGACCCAAATTCACTGCTCAAAAGGTAATATATAATGACCATAAAATACCTCTCCCAATGTTTATGTTTTTACAGGAAGGCAGTTTTTAGCCGGATTTTTTTCGAAAAAATCTCGGCTTATAGATTGATGTTGTCGGGAGGGCGGGGGGGGCGGGCGGGCGGCGGGCGGGCGGGGTGGCGGCGTGCTCGAAAATGTTAAAGTTCTTATTTCATGGTATAACTTTGGTATGCTTGGACCTAGAGTCTTCAAACTTGACATGAAAGTTGGCCAGGATTAACAGATGACCACTGGTCATTTCAAGGTCATTCATTTGAAGGTCAAGGTCACTGTGACCTTCAATATAAAAAATGTTAAAGTTCTTATAACTTTGGTATGCTTGGACCTAGAGTCTTGAAACTTGACATGAAGGTTGGCCATAACTAGTTAGTAACCACTGGTCATTTCAAGGTCATTCATTTGAAGGTCAAGGTCACTGTGACCTTGAATGTAAAAATGTTAAAGTTCTTATTTCATGGTATAACTTTGGTATGCTTGGACCTAGAGTCTTGAAACTTGACATGAAGGTTGGCCAGAACTAGTAAGTAACCACTGGACATTTCAAGGTCATTCATTTGAAGGTCAAGGTCACTGTGACCTTGAATGTAAAAATGTTAAAGTTGTTATAACTTTGGTATGCTTGGACCTAGAGTCTTGAAACTTGACATGAAGGTTGGCCAGAACTAGTAAGTAACCACTGGACATTTCAAGGTCATTCATTTGAAGGTCAAGGTCACTGTGACCTTGAATGTAAAAATGTTAAAGTTCTTATTTCATGTTATAACTTTGGTATGCTTGTACCTAGAGTCTTCAAACTTGAAATAAAGATTGGCCAGTACTAGAAGATGACCACTGGTCATTTCAATGTCATTCATTTGAAGGTCAAGGTCACTGTGACCTTAAATGTTAAAATGTTAAAATTGTTATAACTTTGGTATGCTTGGACATAGAGTCTTCAAACTTGACATGAAGGTTTGCAAGCACACTTAGATGACCACTGGTCATTTCAAGGTCATTCATTCTAAGGTCAAGGTCACTGTGACCTTGAATGTAAAAATGTTAAAGTTCTTATAACTTTGGTAGGTAAAAATGTTAAAGTTCTTATTCCATGTTATAACTTTGGTATGCTTGTACCTAGAGTCTTCAAACTTGACATAAAGGTTGGCCAGTACTAGAAGATCACCACTGCTCATTTCAAGGTCATTCATTTGAAGGTCAAGGTCACTGTGACCTTCAATATAAAAAATGTTAAAGTTCTTATAACTTTGGTATGCTTGGACCTAGAGTCTTGAAACTTGACATGAAGGTTAGCCATAACTAGTTAGTAACCACTGGTCATTTCAAGGTCATTCATTTGAAGGTCAAGGTCACTGTGACCTTGAATGTAAAAATGTTAAAGTTCTTATTTCATGGTATAACTTTGGTATGCTTGGACCTAGAGTCTTGAAACTTGACATGAAGGTTGGCCAGAACTAGTAAGTAACCACTGGACATTTCAAGGTCATTCATTTGAAGGTCAAGGTCACTGTGACCTTGAATGTAAAAATGTT
Source organism: Dreissena polymorpha (assembly GCF_020536995.1). NCBI lineage: Eukaryota > Metazoa > Mollusca > Bivalvia > Myida > Dreissenidae > Dreissena > Dreissena polymorpha. Next base: position 9,469,004 of record NC_068357.1, read on the forward strand.
AAAGTTGTTATAACTTTGGTATGCTTGGACCTAGAGTCTTGAAACTTGACATGAAGGTTGGCCAGAACTAGTAAGTAACCACTGGACATTTCAAGGTCATTCATTTGAAGGTCAAGGTCACTGTGACCTTGAATGTAAAAATGTTAAAGTTCTTATTTCATGTTATAACTTTGGTATGCTTGTACCTAGAGTCTTCAAACTTGAAATAAAGATTGGCCAGTACTAGAAGATGACCACTGGTCATTTCAATGTCATTCATTTGAAGGTCAAGGTCACTGTGACCTTAAATGTTAAAATGTTAAAATTGTTATAACTTTGGTATGCTTGGACATAGAGTCTTCAAACTTGACATGAAGGTTTGCAAGCACACTTAGATGACCACTGGTCATTTCAAGGTCATTCATTCTAAGGTCAAGGTCACTGTGACCTTGAATGTAAAAATGTTAAAGTTCTTATAACTTTGGTAGGTAAAAATGTTAAAGTTCTTATTCCATGTTATAACTTTGGTATGCTTGTACCTAGAGTCTTCAAACTTGACATAAAGGTTGGCCAGTACTAGAAGATCACCACTGCTCATTTCAATGTCATTCATTTGAAGGTCAAGGTCACTGTGACCTTCAATGTTAAAATGTTAAAATTGTTATAACTTTGGTATGCTTGGACCTAGAATCTCAAACTTGACGTAAAGGTTTGCAAGCACACTTAGATGACCACTGGTCATTTCAAGGTCATTCATTTCAATGTCATTCATTTGAAGGTCAAGGTCACTGTGAACTTAAATGTTAAAATGTTAAAACACAAGGTTTGCTCATGCCTTGAAAAGTACTTACATTTCATTTTGACCTTTGAACAATATTTCAGTAATTTAAGTATTGCATTGACAAAAACACGAAAGGTACTTTCCTGTCATTTAAATCAAAAATCCGGCTTCAATGCGGTCATCTCCGACCGCGGAACTCTTGTTGTGTTCATCTCTTAAGTTCAATCAAACTAGTTACAGGGCCCTCAATCTATCAAATCTGCCGCCGAATTTTGGCGGCAGTCCCCCACTTGAAAAGTATACTTTTTCCCCTTTTGGGGGGAAAAATTCCCCCTAAAAAAAAAAAGTTTTTTTTTTTTTTTAAAGAAAGATGTGTCTCATCTCAGGGTTTTTTTTGGGTTGTGGGGGAAGGGGCCTTTAGCCCTTATTTGGGGGAAATTTTACGCGGGATTTTCCACTTTGGGGAAAAATTGTGCGCGTGGGAATTTTCGCAGCGTTCCCCTTTTTGGGGGATTTGTTTACTTACTCTCTTATTATTACAATACATTTGTACATGTTTGCACTATATTCATAGTTTTTTTCAAAATTAATTACGTTTTACAAGATAAATTGAAATAGAATTGAGATATTATAATCATGAGACACATCTGTCTATAAAAAAATAAAAAATAAAAATATTTTTTTTTTTTTTAGGGGGAATTTTTGGTTCTGAAAGGGGAAAAAAACAGCCTAGTTTGGTGGGGGAAGATGCCGATATTCGGCGTCTGTTATATAAGGTAAAAAACCCCTGCATCTCATGATTATTATATCTCAATTCTATTTCAATTTAATCTTTTCAACATACTAAATTATGAAAAATGCAATGAATTTAGTGCAACATGTACAAATGTAATAATGAGAGAGTAAGTAAAAAAATCCCCCAAAAAGGGAAACGCCGCGAAAAGTCCCCCTCCTAAGGGCTGCGGACCTATTCCCCCAAAGTAGTGTGAGGGCGCTGTAGTTTTCATCAAAATCTAATGTACCATTTGTAGTAAACCCATTGATAAATGTTGTATAAACAAGTATTAAAGAAGAACTTAAGCATGTAGTAAGACTGGTCTAAAAGTAAAAGATTGCCCATTTGTAATAAGATCCCTATCTGAAGAGCCGTGCTACCTTTCCGCAAAAGGTGAATACCATTGGTGGTTATAAGAAGGGGAATTCCGGGTTTTTAACAAGAAAGACATGATAATGCAGTTTTTCTATAAAATAAATATCAAATTAGCAGAAGAAAGTATTAGCAGCAGCAAGTTATACAGTAATCACTTATATGTATCTTCAGTGTTACTTTCTTCCTTAATATATTTTTGGAATCATAATTATACTTTTACATGGAGTGGTGATGTACCCCGTAAATGCTTCTTGCACTTCTCAGTCTTATCATTTATGTTGTTGTGGATGTTTGATCAATTTTGAGTCGTTTGTGTATCGACTACAACTATTATTGTCAGTGTCAAATGTACAAAGGAAAATAACTAATGCAATAAATAAATCATATATCTTTTTGTTCAGTTTACACGATACTTAAACATGATATAGACAGAGGCATTTTTATTCATTTATGTTTTAATATTACACTGCAAAAATAAATGTGCACATAATAGTGTCAACTTTAGAAATGTCTACTCTGCCTATTTGGATTCCTGGCTGGACACTGTAGCATTCACTTTTTAATGGAAAACAAACAAAGAAATATGTTTTGTAATGCTATGTCAATTGTTAATAATATCTTTCCTTTTTTATGATGTTCAGTTGTGACTTTAATATGCAAGCGATTTTTTGCCAAATTGGGGAAAGTACCTGTACCAGCCCAATTGGGGAAATTCGTGAAGTCTTCATATTGGAAAGTTGGTGTACTTGATTTTTTGCTCACAAATACTTTAAAATTGATAACTTAATGTTGTCAAGTGGTCAATATTATATTTACTTAGGTTCAAGCCATACTCTGATAGAGATGCATAAAGAAACTAACTAAATGTTGCATTTTATTTATTTTATATAGCCATATTTTTTTTTTGAAACCTTCAATTGGGCATATTTTTGACAGCAAGTGGGAAATACGTAGTTTTTTCCTACATGTAATTGAGAAATAGTTGCAATAATCCAACTTTCCGGGTCACTGGGAGTTGCAACTAGTTACGGCATATTTCATGTCAAGTCTACCACATGGAATCCAGGCCTCACTTTAATCCGTAATGTTATAGCCACATAAACTATTTTTTTGCATAATCATAAACACACACAGATCATATATATACATGTAAATATATATATATATATATATATATATCACTTATGCGCAAATTAAAACAAATTACGTGATGTGGTGTGCTCACATAATACTGATATTAATCTAAAGTTTCAAACAAGCCATTGGTTCATGCAAATGTGTAAGTTTTTGTAATAGAAATTGCAGAGTACAATGTTTTCTGAATTCAAAAATATGCTTTCTTGTCCATTATCTCCCAAATACCCCACGAGATAGAACTTGTGTCTTATCAACCAATCATAATACACCGACTTTCAACTTTTTGTGAGGAGCATTTATTCTCAAACAACACGCAAATTGATACCGATGGTAACATGTATTGTGTTTGTTACTCTGTTTTAGGTTGATTGAATTTTATTTCATAGACGAACTTGAGACTTAATGTTTTTACATTGAAAATGGTTTAATCAGGAAGAACTCTGAGCTGTACATATGTACCCATAAAAGCTCAGTGCATAATCCCATTCAAGAAGAACTAAATTGAGAAAGTGCTGTTTTCTGGTGCTTTATAAAGAACGCTGTATGCCATTCTGATTCTAATTATATTCATGTTCTTAATTGTCCTAATATAATAGTTTGTAATTTACTTTCATTTATTGATTATGTACCTATAATTATGAAGCTTGTTAACCAACCAGGTGCACACTCACTGATCCTTGTATCTAAAATCATATATTTTCAGGTTGTAACTTTACATCACTCTTGAAATAAACCATTCTTGTTCATCCTCATGTGTTGTTGTGAAAATAGTTAGTACTATAAAGACATATACATATATCTAGTGAGTAGTTGATGAACCCAAACAGAAACAGTTACATTGACAAAGGAAACTTAGTTGCAATAATACAACTCCAAGCTTTTGACCATCCGGGTCGCTGGGAGTTGCAACTGACAACCCGATTTTCCATAGAAACTCGCCGCCCATAATCCTGGTGGCAGTTTAATCTGAAATATATAATAAGCCCCACAAACTATTTTCTGGCATAAATAAACACATATAGATCGTAAATATACCCATTATGCGCAAATTCAAACAACTTACATAATATGTTATGCTCGCATAATATTGATATTAATCCTAAGTTTCAAAAACGTCAACGTTTCGTTTAAATGTATATGTTTTTGCAATGGACAAAGCTGAGTATTCCGAGTAATTCCGAATTCGAAAATGTGCTATAGACTATCTCCGGAATCCTCTGCGAGATAGATCTCGTGTCTAATCTACCAATGGTAATATACCGACTATCTCTGGAACATCCGTAAGATAAATCATATCGTCAATTCAAAACTTCTGCTTTCGGTTTGATAACGGTTTTTGTATTTTGCATAAAGTTTTTGTTTTGAGTATTTCTCCACAATTCACTCACAAATTGATATCGGTAATAACTTGAATTGCGTTTGTAATGATGCATTAGGGTGATTTAACCAGGGTTGGCATATTGACCGGTCAATTGAGTATTGACCGGGCCGGCGGTCAATACCCGGTTAAAACCGGTCAATACTGGTCATTACTGGTCAATACTGGTCGATTGAAAATTGTAGCATTTAAACATCAAAAGGAGCCATTTTATATTAAATGAATAATTATTCTGTAATTGATAAACTCTTTTCTGAGTTATTTATTGTAAAAAAAATCTTAAAAGCTGTAAAAAGTTACTTCTTTATTATTTATGGAAACAGCCACAAATACATAAGGACTAAGGCAATACCTTTATCTCAGTGTATCACATCTGCTACTAAAGTATTATTACTATTGTAGGTACCATAGTATTTCACTTATCTATTGATATATCTATTTGATAAGCAGATGGACAAACAGAACTCTTGTGTATTCTAGGGTAATAAATCTGGCCTCTAAGCCTTAATTGGTAATAAAATGCATGCAGTGTTATGTCTCTGATATTGACAATTAAGCAAATCTGCCCTTAGGCACTCACACAAAAGGAGATTGCATTGTACTTAATAGTTACTTTTAACTTGTTTCCTTTCTGTATTAAGAGGGTTTTTTCCCTTTCATATTTAAAAGTTCAATTGGTATTCAAATGAATAAACAATCAAAGTTCTTGATTTTGCCAAAAAATAATGTTTTCTAATTGTGGGTCTACTCTTCTTTTAAATTATTTTTTCTTTTAATAATTATTTCTTAATATGTTTTTTATTTTTATATCAATGGAAAATGAAAGATTTTTTCACTATTTTGTTTAAAAAGTATTTAAAGAAATCAATGCAAAAATACATGACAAGTAAGGATCATGTCAAAAAGGTGCCATTTAAGGCCCTATCATCAGTTTTGGGTACCCTAACCTGTATAGGTGAGAAGACTGTTAGAAGACTGTAGGGACAGTGGGGCATGAGGAACAACTCATACACAGTAATTGACAGGTTCAGGTTCTTGTTGAATCAAGCACAGAATTATCTGAGCATTCATAATTCATTACAATTTTTAAAAAAGTTCAATCGACCAGAAAAATCCAATTGACCAACTTTGACTAATTTGCAAATTTTGAGAGATTGGCCTACAAATTGCATGAACAGGTATAAAATAGTGGGTATTAATAGCTTAAGACATTGTTGGCAACATGTCTGTTTAATTTATATTATCAATATTGTTTAATTAGGCATGGAATATAAATCAAAATTGGGGGTAAAGTTCAATCGACCAGTATTGACCACTTTGGGAGTATTGACCGGGGCGGTTTTAACCGGTTAAAACCGGCGGTTAAAACCGGGGGTGGTCGATTGGTGCCAACCCTGGATTAAACTGGGTTTTATAGACATACGTGAGACACAAATTTTTTGGCATTAAAAAATGGGTTATCAAGAAGAACTCTGAGCTGTTCGTATGTACTTATAAAAGCTCATAGCATTCAAGAAGAACTGAAAGGAAACTATGTTAAACAACTAGTCAGCAGTCACTATTAGTGACTCTTGATAACATGTTTCGTAGTTCTGGCTACCATAAATTGGCTTAAGTTAAAATGTACCTTTTGTATTTTCTGACTTTTTATCATAAACGAGAACAAACTATTCTTAATTTAGTGCAATAAAACTATGTTTTACAATAGTCAATAAAATGTTCACGAAGTAAAATGTATATTGTGATAAATTATAAATACTGTTAAAGTTTAATCTTAAAAATCTCAACGTGATCTTAAGACATACCTCTGCTACCTTCTCCACTTTGTTCATTTTAAGCTGAGCACTATCCATCATAGAATGAAAGAATGTACGATCAATAGTTTTTCGTGACAACTGAATGACACCATCTTACAGCATCCCTGTGTACATAGCTAATTAATGTAAACATTGCACATCGACCAATCCACGTCGTCGACACAAACCAACGACCAATGAGAAGTGCTGTCAAAATCAAGCGACCGTAAAATCCACAATAAATCGGTTACATTACACTAGTTTGTTATAGAAAGAACACATCGTGCCAACGTGAATTGATGGTCGATGAATTAATTATTAAGGAACAATTAGTATAAATTAGTCCCGGAATTATCATCTTTTTATTTGAAACTGGCAGTTGTTTATTTTATTCTTACCATAATGTTAAATACAAAAACTACTTTTTAGTCAATGGTGCCCTTCTTCAATTGTATATCCCCGGAGCGAATATCTTATCTCGAGTCCGTGGTATATCAGATAATATTAATTGCCTTGTCTCTAATAATTGTATATCTTCGAGTAACGATGTTGCGAAAAAATGCAACCCTTTATTGTGTTTTGTTTCAAGTGAGCAGAAATCATGTCATTTTTGAACAAAAAGAAACATAGCAGGTCTTAAAATAAAGATTTATGGTTCACTTCACTTTGCCCCATAGCCAACTGTCAATTTATGGCATGTCATTTCAATGCTTCAATAGTTATGAAATTATGCTCAGCCCAGTGCAATTCACAGAAGGGCAATAACTCGGTATTATTATCAGACGGTATATCTTCATAAAAAGTTTTAGTAAACTACAATACTTGTCTATTGTCCTCTGAAAACCTCTAATATAACCATTTGTACATAAAAATAACAGGGGCAATAACTCTATAGCAAAATATATAATTTGTTTAATTAAAAAAATCGTTGTATTCTTCTCTTCACCCCATTGTATCACCATGCAATATGATTTGTATCCCTTAAAAACGCTAGAAAACAAGGGCTGTTTGTAAAACATGCATGCCCCCCATATGGGCTGTCAGTTGTAGTGGCAGCCATTGTGTGAATACGTTTTTTGTCACTGTGACCTTGACCTTTGACCTAGTGATCTGAAAATCAATAGGGGTCATCTGCCAGTCATGATCAATTTACCTATGAAGTTTCATGATCCTAGGCCTAATTATTCTTGAGTTATCATACGGAAACCATTTTACTGTTTCGAGTCACTGTGACCTTGACCTTTGACCTAGTGACCTGAAAATCAATAGGGGTCATCTGCCAGTAATGATCAATGTACCTATGAAGTTTCATGATCCTAGGCCTAAGCGTTCTAAAGTTATCATCCGGAAACCATCTGGTGGACGGACCAACCGACAGACCAATGGACCAACTGACCGACATGTGCAAAACAATATACCCCCTCTTCTTCGAAGGGGGGCATAATAATTATGCTATGCTTTAGAAAATCAAGGGGTGTAACTCCATAAATATTAAAGAAAGAGCAACAGTCCTGATGTGGATTGATAGACCATAATTATGAAACATACGGGAACTGTGGTTTCTGTGCCTGTTAAACACAGCCTTAAACCTTAACCACTCTGGCAAGAATTTTGAGCAGTAAGTAGTCACTAACAAAATCAAATTTACGACCTTTCTTCATATATTTAAGTCTAAAAGGCTTCACAAACAGCATTAAACCTCAACGAGATACTCCCAGGCTGTTTGGGTCTTATGCTGGGTGCATATAGCCATTTTCTATTTGCTTGTGAATGGTAAAGGGTTGAACCCTTTCAGTGCGGGAACTGAATTTTGAAGGCCTTTGCAAACAGTTTGGATCCAGTTGAGACGCCACAGAACGTGGCGTCTCATCAGGATCCAAACGGTTTGCTATTCTGATAGTATTCTTTGAAAAAATCGAAGAAAATGCTAATTTTAGAAATTCAGCAGACAACATTTTAACAGACGACAAATTTCCCAGCATTCAAAGGGTTAAGAGTGCTGAACAAGTGTGCATTTGACTTCTCCCTCATTCTGTATCTCAAGCTATGCTGAAGATGTGATTGGTATACTCTTACTAATACAGGATAGTATAGCATCATTTCTCTAATTATCATTTTATAGATATATTTATCATCATTGTTAATTTCAGATCTTGATCATTGTCGATGGAAATAAAGATCCTGAAGCAAATAGTTGATACTTATTTATGATCAAGACTGTGAAGACGACACCATGCCTGCAGTAAAGTGTCCGTTCCCTGACTGTGCCTACACAACAGCCGATCTAGATCCGGCCATCGTTGCGGCACTCATAACTGTTCACAGCGCCGTACACACATTGGCACCTGCCAAAACAGCCAGAGTAGAGAAAGTCAAGCGTCCTACAGTTACCGCCGCTGGATCCAGCGAGGACTGGGCCTACTTTCTTTCACGCTGGAATGATTATGTTGCTGCCACCAAACTGGATGGTCGAGACAAAGTGATCCAGTTGTTGGAATGTTGTGATGAACCTCTTCGGAGAGACCTAACGAGAACAACAGGTGGCAATCTAACTGACAAATCGGTGGACAATGTATTGGCAGCAATTCGTAAGCTAGCAGTGCGTGAAGAAAACACAATGGTGGCAAGAGTGACACTCCACAACATGAGACAAGATCGCGATGAATCTGTCCGCAACTTTGGTGCACGTCTGAGAGGACAGGCTGACATTCGCAAATTTGTGATTGACTGCAACAATTGTGCCGCCAAAGTTAATTACACTGAAGCAATCATGCGTGATGTTCTCACAAGAGGTGTTGCAGACCCTGACATTCAGCTTGACCTACTTGGTGATAAAAACCAGAACATGTCGCTAGAGGAAGTGTTCCAATTCGTGAAAGCCAAGGAAGCAGGAAAAAGGTCAGCTTCGAGACTTTTAGACTCCCATGCTGTTGGAGCAGCCACCAGTTACAAAAAGCAGCAACAGTCCAGCAGAGACACCCAAGAAGCTTGCTCCTACTGTGGCAAACGTGGCCACGAAAAGAAAAGAACTGCACAGGAACGCAAGATTTAGTGCCCAGCTTATGGCCACAGGTGTGCACAATGCAGACGTGAACACCACTTTGAGAGTGTGTGCCGTAGTGTGGACAATCCAAGGCGCCCTTCACACACTCAGCCTAAAAACCTTGACAAGGAAAGTGCTCTGTTTGACGCATTATGTACTGTAGATTCCTCTCAAATACACCATCAATAATAACACAGCATCCCGCTTGATCATCATGTCTATGACAACCTTTCTGACACTTGGATTCGCAGAAGCTCTAAGCCTCAACCATTCGTAAGAGTGTCTATACAGGCTCTTCCAGAGGACTACTTGGCACTTGGCATCAATCTTCCTAAACCGTCTCTAGCTACAGTGATACCGGCTATGGCTGATACCGGATGCCAGAGCTGCCTTGACGGTCTCAAAGTTGTCCATCACCTTGAGTTACGTGAATCTGACCTAATCCCTGTGACAATGCGCATGCACACAGCGAACAACGATGGCATTAAAATTCTCCGTGCATTATTACTGCGGATGTCGAGCAAGGACTCTAGTGGTCAAGTAGTTGAAACCAGGCAGATGACATATGTTACTGACTCATCGGACAAACTTTTTCTGAGTCGAGAAGCCTGTATCAATCTTGGTATCATCACAGACAACTTTCCGGAAATCCATGCCTCACAACAATACAGTGCAGCAGCATTGAATGGTGAGGACAAAGCTCCATGTGGATGCCCTGCCCGTCAACTTCCGCCAGCTCCACCTAGTACATTACCATGCTCACCAACAGAAGAGAACCGTGTCAAACTTCAACAGTACCTCCTTGAGTTCTACAAAGCCAGCACCTTTAACACATGTGAACATCAAACACTTCGTCTGATGGACAGTCCGCCAATGAAACTTCTGGTAGATCCCAACGCTAAACCAGTTGCTTACCACACACCGGTACCAGTTCCAATCCACTGGCGAGATGCAGTCAAGGCAGGTCTTGACCAAGACGTACGACTTGGCGTCATTGAGCCTGTCCCTATTGGTGAGCCTGTCACTTGGTGCCATCGAATGGTTGTGTGTGCAAAGAAAAGTGGACAGCCAAGACGCACTGTTGATCTGCAGGCCCTTAATGCTCATGCCACACGTGAAACACATCACACACCATCACCTTTTCATCAAGCACGATCAGTCCCCCATGGGAAGAAGAAAACAGTCTTCGATGCATGGAACGGCTATCACAGTGTACCCCTGTGTGAGGAAGACCGCCATCTTACCACATTCATCACTCCCTGGGGAAGATATCGCTACAAAACTGCACCTCAGGGCTACATTGCTTCAGGTGATGGATACACCCGACGCTATGATGAGATTGTTGCAGACATCCCTCACAAAACCAAATTTATTGACGATGCATTGCTATGGGCTGATGATCTCGAGGACAGTTTCTTTCAAGCGGTACACTGGCTAGACATTTGCGGTCGAAATGGCATAACACTGAATCCAGAAAAGTTTGTGTTTGGAGCTGATGTTGTGGAATTTGCAGGATTTGAAATTACACGCAACGATGTAAGACCCTGCCAGAGATACTTACAAGCCATCCTTAACTTCCCCACGCCAAAAGACATTACAGATGTGCGTTCCTGGTTTGGTCTAGTAAACCAGGTATCATATGCTTTCAGCATGGCCGAAAGAATGCTACCCTTTAGGGAACTTTTGAAACCTGGCACTCCATTCAACTGGAATAAACATCTCCAGAACGTCTTCGATGAGTCAAAACTACTGATCGCCAGCGAAATAGAAGAAGGTGTTTGTATCTTTGACCCCAAAAGACCCACATGTCTGGCGACCGACTGGTCAAAAGTGGGTATTGGATTCTGGCTCCTTCAAAAGCACTGCACATGCTCAAAGAAGGAACCCTTCTGTTGCCCATCTGGATGGAAGATCACACTTGTTGGCAGCAGATTCACTCATCCAGCAGAGTCTCGCTATGCGCCGGTTGAGGGTGAAGCTCTTGCCGTCGCAGATTCCCTTGACAAGGCCAGGTACTTTGTCCTAGGCTGCGCAGACCTCATCATTGCTGTTGACCATAAGCCTCTTCTCAAGATATTCACAGACCGATCGCTTGAGGACATCTCTAATACTCGTCTAAGAAACTTGAAAGAGAAAACGCTACGCTACAAGTTCCGTATGGTCCACATCCCAGGTGTCAAACATCGCGCCACTGACTGTCTATCACGTCATCCAATCAGTGATGCAGAAAAGCTGATGTTGCCAGATGATGAGACACATATCAATTCAACCTCTGTGTGTCCAGCTAGCCGCAGTACTCTCATGACTGGTTTGAGAATGCAGGAAGATCAGGAAGACTCCATAGATGAATGCGTCATTGCAGGTGTTGTTTCATCCCTCAATGCTCTCAACCTTCGATCAGTCACCTGGGACAGAGTTCGCACAGCCACAGCTAGCGATACAGACATGCTAGCATTGACCGACATCATCGAATCTGGTATCCCGGAACACCGTCACCAGCTGCCAGAATCGCTCAGAGACTACTTTCAGTACCGTGAAGGTCTATCTACAGTCGATGGCGTCATCCTATACAAAGACCGTATTGTCATACCACCATCACTGAGAGACGAAGTACTTGAGGCTTTGCACGCAGCTCGTCAAGGTGTCACCTCCATGGTTGCTAGGGCAGAGACATCAGTATTTTGGCCAGGAATCACACCTGCCATTACGGCTCTTCGTACCAGTTGCCAACAATGCAACCGTAGTGCACCATCAAATCCTAGCGCACCACCAGTACCTCCATTAAGTCCAGAGTATCCATTCCAGTGCTTATGTGCTGACTATTTCAGCTACCAAGGGCATCATTTCCTTGTTGTAGTGGACCGTTATTCCAACTGGCCAATTGTAGAGCAGTCAGCTAACGGAGCCCAAGGACTGATCACATGTCTTAGACGTATCTTTGTGACATATGGAATACCTGATGAACTTGCCTCTGATGGTGGCCCTGAATTCACTGCTGTAGCCACACGTCAATTCCTGAGTGATTGGGGTGTACACCATCGCCTATCCTCCGTAGCCTTCCCACACAGCAACTGTAGGGCCGAAATTGGTGTAAAGACAGTGAAGCGTCTCCTTATGGATAACACAACTTCCACTGGTGACATAAACACAGATGCCTTCCAGCGTGCCATGCTTCAGTACAGAAACACACCAGACAGGGATACCAAACTCTCTCCAGCCATGTGCATATTTGGCCGCCCCATTCGAGACTTCATACCAATTCCACCTGGAAAGTATAAACCTCATGAAACTTGGTTAAGCACATCACTGGCCCGTGAAGAAGCCTTGCGAAACAGGCACATGCAGTGTGCAGAAAAACTGTCAGAGCACACTCAGAGATTACCACCTCTAGCTGTGGGAGACAATGTTCGCCTGCAAAACCAGATTGGACTCTATCCTCGTAAGTGGGACAAGACTGGCGTGGTAATTGAAGTTCGCCAATTTGACCAGTATGTGGTACGACTTGATGGCTCAAGACGGGTAACCCTTCGCAATAGGAAGTTCCTACGAAAGTATGTCCCCGTTCAACTACAACCACGACGGCTGTCCATTGATAGTGACCTAGCACTCAGGCTACCTGCAGCAACAACTGAAAATCCCACAGGACACTCCATCACACCAGCAGTGACCCCAACACATGCAACCAGATCTACGCCGGCTGCAACCAACACCGGGATCCCAACTCACTCTGCTCCTCACCCTACTGCGTCACCCAGTAAGGTAACGCCAAGCAGCAGTGAGACACCCAGCCGAGGTAACCTGCAGCAGAGTCGTCGTCAGCTAGCCTATACTGAGCCTCCGAGTCCTGACAGTCGACCAGTAGACGTTTCCGTGGACACAGGACCAAGTCGTGAGACACCAAACCGCACAACCCCGCCAACGGACCTGTTGTGCCTTCCAGTCAGACGATCAGGAAGAACTAGAACTGCCCCAGAGTGGCAGAAAGACTATGTCATGTGATTGTTGACAAAGACTCATATAGTTGACCACATCACAGACATTTGCCTTTTCTTGTTGTTAAAAAGTTCTTTTTTTTTCTTACTTTATAAGGGAGTAGACCTGGTGGGCTCCAATGTTCCCAGTACTTTTTGTTATCAGTCTTTGTTTCAACTTCAGTTAAAGTGTAATATTATTTCATATGAACATCTCATACCCAAAGACTTGGGGGGAGATACAGGATAGTATAGCATCATTTCTCTAATTATCATTTTATAGATATAATTATCATCATTGTTAATTTCAGATCTTGATCATTGTCGATGGAAATAAAGATCCTGAAGCAAATAGTTGATACTTATTTAACTAAGGATAAAGATTGTAGCATTTAATTTTGAATGGAAAACAACCCAAATCATATGCTTATACAGTTTATTTCAAAATACAATATCCAGCAACCATAACAGGAAGCACATCTACACTAATAACAACAATTGAACTAACAATAATCAAGTGACTTAATACAAAGGATGTTTTCCCTATTTTTAAACTAAGGTTATTTTTTAAGATACATGTCATCTTTTTGAAAGCAGAAAAACAACAAGGAAACACTGAATTGAAAAAAATGACTTGATGATTATTAATCAGTTCTACTAATTACATGTATTTTGCAACACTTATTTGAGCTGTGCTTTTAGAAAACCGTTTTAAAAGCGTCTGCGTTAACTGTTGTCACATATTAGCCTGTTAACCCTTTCAGTGCTGGAACCGAATTTTGAAGGCCTTTGCAAACAGTTTGGATCCAGATGAGACGCCACAGAATGTGGCGTCTCATCAGGATCCAAACGGTTTGCTATTCTGATAGTATTCTTTGAAAAAAATCGAAGAAAATGCTAATTTCAGAAATTCAGCAGACAACATTTAAACAGACGACACATTTCCCAGCATGCAAAGGGTTAAGTACACACAGGCTGATCAAGGAAAACAATTTCTGCCTAGACTGGATTTTTGTAAAGAAGAGACTTCCTTAACAACCGAAAATTCCATATAAGCAGAAAGTGTTTGAAAGCCTGGGGTCCGTCTTATCAAAGATCGGACGACAATGTTAACTTACGATTCAATTTTATAATTTTAAAATATAAGTGATTATGATATGTATGGTATGTTTCAAATATAAAGGATATTTGACAGCTTCTTTGGAAATGAATGGAAATGTTCAACAAAAGTAATTATAAATAAGACGGTTGCGTATTTATGGCGCTTCGAAATTGCAAATGTCGTACGATGATTGATAAAACGGGCCCCAGGCTTTCAAAGAGTTTGGTTCATTAGTTTTGGACAGAAATGGATGTAAATTTAAAAAAAATCAAAGCATCTATAAAGCTTAGGTATTTTTTATTTATTTATATTTACTATAAATATAAAAACATGTTTCTTATACACAAAAAGTGATAATAATTTTGTGCAAAATGTGTTAAAGGTTTAAGCTTGCAATAAAATAGATTCCCCGACAACATTAAGCTGGTTTATGAATGTATTTGTACAAGTAGATTTGTATTGTTGCAAAGCAGTATAACATTTAAATTTAAAATGCCATTTATAATGAACACTCAGTAAAGCTTTAAAAGCTGTCTGCTTAAATACATGAGAAAAAAACAACTCAATGCCTGTTTCAATACTTCAACATAACAAAATGTAGTCCATTTATTAAAAATCAATTTCTCACAAATTTCATAATTATAACAAACATGTGACCCACACATTCAGAGCACAAGATGTTCCTTTTTTGCAAGGGTTAATAAAGGCATTTTAATAACTATAGATTCAGTAATTTTGCATTGACATGACATTTCCAGGATTTCATAAAATCTGGCATTTTTTGTTTCATTTAAAATGTATTGATTTTTTATAATATCTGATACATGTATAAAACTTTGGACTTCAACGTTTATTGGACATTTGATTTTGTTGTTGACAGGACCTATGAAAATCCACAAAAACTATGTCCAAACATCAATATAGGTTTCACAGTATTCTGAAATCAAGCTTTGTATTTAAAGGGACCTTTTCCCAGTTTTTTTTGGCATGTATTGAAGTTTGTCATCAAATGCTTTAAATTGATGAATGTAAACATTCAAGTTTTAAAGGCTTCATTTCCAACCCTTAGATACTGATGAACAGCAAACAGCATACAACCTGAACAGACTGAGAGTTACTCGCATGCTGTTCTGGTTTGATGCTTGTTGAAAAAGCCATTTTCACTTTGCTTCTTATGGGGGGAAGGGTTAAGTACTACAGCTATATGGTATCCTAAAAGCTCCCCATGAGAAATATGTGCTCAGGTGAAAAAAACCCAAAATATATCAAAACAACCTATAACTTATTTTCCATCAAAACTTTAAGGTACCGGCTATTGGGGGTAATCTGTGTAGAGCAATGTCCGTTTTACAATATTATTTTACAACCATTCTAGACATTTCACAAGAATGACACGATTGATTGAAGTTTCATGTTTTTTAAGCCCCATAAACACTCAAAATCAACAATTATAAATAATATTGTAAATAAAATTGTGCAAAAGACAAAATTTCTATGCTAGATGTGGTATGATTTCATAGATTTAACTAGAAACAAAATACTCTTAAATTTTTATTTTTGTGTGACAGATTTCATAACATCTCGCAACACAGTAACAAACTTTGTCAAGATATAATGGGGACACATGTTTTAACCAAGTTTTGTGAAGAATTCACTTCCATAGTAATCACAAGCTGTTCCTTTAATTTGACCTAGTGACCTTGTTAATGAGCCCACATGACCCAGATTTAAACTCTGCAGAGATATAATTGGACAACATGTTCTAAGCAAGTGTAATAAGAAATTTCGGCCAATCAGCGCCATCGTTTTATAAGTGCATCAACCAATAAAAACGCCGCTTTTTAACAGCGTTAGGCATTGTAAAGTACTGCGTCATTTTAACGCTTCTTATAAAGGTTAGATATTTTTAAACCAATAGATTTTTATTAAGGCACCGCACCAACACTGCAAAGTTTTCTATTTATATCAATGGTACAGCCCAGTAAAATCGGGCTGTCCATTTTATGGCCGTTTTCGGCTTTTTTATGCAGAGTTTTATGTTAAGCAGTGTGCTCGGGCAATAGTTTATAACCGAAGTCCCGAGGGTAAACAATCCCATTAGTAAGCAAGTGTACTGAAGATTGGGCAATATATGTGGCCTGTAGAGTGTTCCCAGGCTTTCCATTTTATTTGATTTTGAAACATAGTTTTTGATCCCATGTGACCCAGTTTTGAACTCAGCAATAATATCATCAGGAAAATTGGTCTGAACAAGTTTTACGAGGATTGGGCAATAAATGTGGCTTCTACAGTGTTCACAAGAATTTGCTTTAATTTGAACTAGTGACCTAGTTTAAAACTCGAGATATCATTGGGGCAAATGTTGTGATCAAGTTTAACGAAGATTGGGCAATACAAGCTGCCTTTTAGACTGGTCACATGGCAAATGTTGACGACGAATGACGCACAACAAAAGACGGACAAAAAACGATGACATAAGCTCAACATGAGCAATAGACATCAGCATCTCATTCTCTAATGAGCTTTTAAAAAACGCCGAATTTTCATATATTTGTATTTTGTTTTAAGTTATTTTATTGCTACGTGCTTACATTTTTCCAAACGCCTGGTAAATCTGATAATTACTTGAAACGTGATAATTCTTTTAATTTGGTAAGATGTGTTATTCAGTTGGTGCCATCAAAAGAAATACAAAAACTCCAGTTATTTTTGTTCTTAAGAAAAAATAACTTCGCATAAAACTCTGCGTTCCTAGATTCGATTACACATAAATCCAATTCTCTTTGGTTCCCATTATTTAACGACATCTTTCAAACCATTTTTCTTGACTATTTATTTTCAGATTTTGGTATATATTGTAATATGAATATGATACATTCTAAGAAGTTGAACAACGAAGATATGTAAAGTAACGTCTAGAAAAATGCATCTTGCCTGTATGCTTTACTGGCAGTAATGTCAATGGTTTAACAGATTCTAATGAAAGGCACGAAGATATATACGAAACGTCTAGAAAATACATCTTGCCTGAATGCTTTTCCGGCAGTAACGGCAATGGTTCAACAGATTCTAATAAAAGGCACAAAGATATGTTACGTAACGTCTAGAAAATGCATCTTGCCTAAATGCTTTACTTGCAGTAACGCCAATGGTTCAACAGATTCTAAAGAAAGACACTTATATGTTACTGGCAGTAACGCTTATGGTTCAACAGATTATAAAGAAAGACGCTGATATTTTACTGGCAGTAACGCCAATGGTTCAACAGATTCTTAAGAAAGACGCTGATATTTTACTGGCAGTAACGCCAATGGTTCAACAGATTCTAATGAAAGACACAGATATTTTACTGGCAGTAACGCCAGTGGTTCAACCGATTCTTAAGAAAGACGCTGATATTTTACTGGCAGTAACGCCTATGGTTCAACAGATTCTAATGAAAGACGCTGATATTTTACTGGCAGTAACGCCAGTGGTTCAACAGATTCTAATGAAAGACACTGATATTATGCTGACACATAAATTATAGGATATCATGAAAAATTGCCACAAAAAATATTAACGATAGCTCAATTGCTTTTATAACAGAAGAACAATGGAGCTCTTTAGAAATATGCAATTATTTCGACCACGGTGTAATACACAATGATTGAGGCGTAAATTACGATTAATGCACAGTCACATGCAAAAAAACTTAAAATTGCACGATTATTCAGATAATATGTAGGTTCCGTTCACGATTTTAAGTTCTTTCTTTAATCCCAAATGGCTCAAATTCTGCCTACGGTCAGTTTTTCTGAAATTTATTTCGTTTCGTTGATATCAATTATTTGAAACCTGACACATTTATATTTCATCAATTTTTTCTTTTATTTCTCATAAATGATCAGTTTATAAAAAGGCGCTGCTTAATCAAAATACAACTGTTACGCATAACACATCTAGAACAATTTAACATTCTGAAATCACATATGCTTAATTGTCTTGGTCACAAATGAAATAGGAGCCGTCAGATGTTAGCGAACGTTCGCTGAATACTGCATTACACGCGTTGTTATGAATTCACAAACTCTTTTCAGTGTTATTTATATATCATTATTTTCTTAAATCATATTATGAAACTAACATAATCATAGCCATCTAAGTTTACACAATAAAAACAAATGTTAAAGAAAACATACAAATATATGGACAATAAATATATTTGAGCCGCGCTCTTGTAAAACGAAGTAAAATGCATATGAGTACAGTGCCGTCCTATATAAGCATGTGCAGCCTCGATGTGGAAAAACGTGGTTAAATGCATATGAGTACAGTGCCGTCCTAAATTAGCCTGTGCAGCCTCGATGTGGAAAAACGTGGTTAAATGCATATGAGTACAGTGCCGTCCTAAATTAGCCTGTGCAGCCTCGATGTGGGAAAACGTGGTTAAATGCATATGAGTACATCGCCGTCCTAAATTAGCCTGTGCAGCCTCGATGTGGGAAAACGTGGTTAAATGCATATGAGTACAGTGCCGTCCTAAATTAGCCTGTGCAGCCTCGATGTGGGAAAACGTGGTTAAATTCATATGAGTACAGTGCCGTCCTAAATTAGCCTGTGCAGCCTCGATGTGGGAAAACGTGGTTAAATGCATCTGAGTACAGTGCCGTCCTAGGTTAGCCTGTGCAGCCTCGATGTGGGAAAACGTGGTTAAATGCATCTGCGTACAGTTCCGTCCTAGATTAACCTGTGCTGCCTCATGCGTACAGTTCCGTCCTAGATTAGCCTGTGCAGCCTCGTGCGTACAGTGCCGGTCCTAGATTAGCCTGTGCAGCCTCATGCGTAAAGTGCCGTCCTAGATTAGCGTTTGCAGCCTCATGCGTACAGTGCCGTCCTATATTAGCCTGTGCTGCCTCATGCGTGCAGTGCCGTCCTAGATTAGCATCTGAAGCCACATGCGTAAAGTGCCTTCCTATATTAGCATGTGCTGCCTCATGCGTACAGTGCCTTCCTATATTAGCCTGAGCAGCCTCATGCGTGCAGTGCCGTCCTAGATTAGCCTGTGCAGCCTCATGCGTACAGAGTTGTCCTATATTAGCATGTGCTGCCTCATGCGTTCAGTGTCGTCCTAGATTAGCATGTGCAGCCTCATGCGTACAGTGCCGTCCTAGATTAGCATGTGCTGCCTCATGCGTACAGTGCCGTCCTAGATTAACCTGTGCTGCCTCATGCGTACAGTGTCGTCCTATATTAGCATGTGCTGCCTCGTGCGTACAGTGCCGTCCTATATTAGCATGTGCAGCCTCGTGCGTACAGTGCCATCCCATCCTAGATAGCATGTGCTGCCTCGTGCGTACAGTGCCGTCCTATAGTAGCATGTGCTGCCTCGTGCGTACAGTGCCCTCCTAGATTAACCTGTGCAGCCTCGTGCGTACAGTGCTGTCCTATATTAGCATGTGCAGCCTCATGCGTACAGTGCCGTCCTATATTAGCATGTGCTGCCTCGTGCGTACAGTGCTGTCCTATATTAGCATGTGCTGCCTCGTGCGTACAGTGCCATCCTAGATTAACCTGTGTGCAGCCTCGTGCGTACAGTGCCGTCCTATATTAACATGTGCAGCCTCATGCGTACAGTGCCGTCCTATATTAGCATGTGCAGCCTCATGCGTACAGTGTCGTCCTATATTAGCATGTGCTGCCTCATGCGTACAGTGCCGTCCTAGATTAGCCTGTGCTGCCTCATGCGTACAGTGTCGTCCTATATTAGCCTGTGCAGCCTCGTGCGTACAGTGCCGTCTTATATAAACATGTGCTGCCTCATGCGTACAGTGCCGTCCTATATTAGCCTGTGCTGCCTCATGCGTACAGTGCCATCCTAGATTAGCATGTGCTTCCTTGTGCGTACAGTGCCGCCCTAGATTAGCATTTGCTGCCTCATGCCTACAGTGCCGTCCTAGATTAGCATGTGCAGCCTCATGCGTACAAGTGCTGTCCTAGATTAGCATGTGCAGCCTCATGCGTACAGTGCCGTCCTAGATTAGCATGTGCAGCCTCATGCGTACAGTGCCGTCCTAGATTAGCCTGTGCTGCCTCATGCGTACAGTGTCGTCTATATTAGCATGTGCAGCCGTCATGCGTACAGTGCCTTCCTATATTAGCCTGTGCTGCCTCATGCGTACAGTGTCGTCCTATATTAGCCTGTGCAGCCTCGTGCGTACAGTGCCGTCTTATATAAGCATGTGCTGCCTCATGCGTACAGTGCAGTCCTATATTAACCTGTGCTGCCTCATGCGTACAGTGCCTTCCTATATTAGCCTGTGCAGCCTCGTGCATACAGTGCCGTCTTATATAAGCATGTGCTGCCTCATGCGTACAGTGCCGTCCTAGATAAGCCTGTGCAGCCTCGTGCGTACAGTGCCGTCCTAGGCAGCGTACAGTGCCGTCCTAGATTAGCATGTGCAGCCTAATGCGTACAGTGTCATCCTAGATTAGCCTGTGCAGCCTCATGCGTACAGTGCCGTCCTATATTAGCCTGTGCTGCCTCGTGCGTACAGTGCCGTTCTAGATTAGCATGTGCAGCCTCATGCGTACAGTGCCATCATAGATAAGCCTGTGCAGCATCATGCGTACAGTGCCGTCCTATATTAGCCTGTGCAGCCTCGTGCGTACAGTGCCGTCTTATATAAGCATGTGAAGCCTCGTGCGTACAGTGCCGTCCTAGATTAGCATGTGCAGCCTTATGCGTACAGTGCCGTCCTATATTAGCCTGTGCAGCCTCATGCGTGCAGTGCCGTCCTATATTAGCCTGTGCAGCCTCATGCGTACAGTGCCGTCCTATATTAGCATGTGCTGCCTCATGCGTAGAGTGCCGTCCTATATTAGCATGTGCTGCCTCATGCGTACAGTGTCGTCCTATATTAGCCTGTGCAGCCTCGTGCGTACAGTGCCGTCTTATATAAGCATGTGCTGCCTCATGCGTACAGTGCCGTCCTATATTAACCTGTGCTGCCTCATGCGTACAGTGCCTTCCTATATTAGCTTGTGCTGCCTCATGCGTACAGTGTCGTCCTATATTAGCCTGTGCAGCCTCGTGCGTACAGTGCCGTCTTATATAAGCATGTGCTGCCTCATGCGTACAGTGCCGTCCTAGATTAGCCTGTGCAGCCTCATGCGTACAGTGCCATCCTAGATTAGCCTGTGCAGCCTCATGCGTACAGTGCCATCCTATATTAGCATGTGCAGCCTCATGCGTACAGTGCCGTCTTATATAAGCATGTGCAGCCTCGTGCGTACAGTGCCGTCCTAGATTAGCATGTGCAGCCTCATGCGTACAGTGCCGTCCTATATTATCCTGTGCAGCCTCATGCGTACAGTGCCGTCTTATATAAGCATGTGCAGCCTCGCGCGTACAGTGCCGTCCTAGATTAGCATGTGCAGCCATTATGCGTACAGTGCCGTCCTAGATTAGCCTGTGAAGCCTCGTGCGTACAGTGCCGTCCTATATTAGCATGTGCTGCCTCATTCGTACAGTGTCGTTCTATGTTAGCATGTGCTGCCTCGTGCGTACAGTGCCGTCCTAGATTAGCCTGTGCTGCCTCATGCGTACAGTGCCGTCCTAGATTAGCATGTGCAGCCTCATGCTTACAGTGCCGCCCTAGATAAGCCTGTGCTGCCTCATGCGTACAGTGCCGTCCTAGATTAGAATGTGCTGCCTCATGCGTACAGTGCCGTCCTAGATAGCATGTGCTGCCTCATGCGTACAGTGCCGTCCTAGATTAGCATGTGCTGCCTCGTGCGTACAGTGTCGTCCTATATTAGCATGTGCAGCCTCATGCGTGCAGTGCCATCCTAGATTAACATGTGCAGCCTCATGCGTACAGTGCCGTCCTATATTAGCCTGTGCTGCCTCGTGTGTACAGTGTCGTCCTATATTAGCATGTGCTGCCTCATGCGTACAATGCCATCCTAGATTAGCCTGTGCTGCTTCATGCGTACAGTGCCGTCCTAGATTAGCATGTGCAGCCTCGTGCGTACAGTGCCGCCCTAGATTAGCATGTGCAGCCTCGTGCGTACAGTGCCGTCCTAGATTAGCATGTGCAGCCTCATGCATACAGTGCCGTCCTATATTAACCTATGCTGCCTCATGCGTTCAGTGCCGTCCTATATTAGCCTGTGCTGCCTCATGCGTACAGTGCCGTCCTAGATTAGCATGTGCAGCCTCGTGCGTACAGTGCCGCCCTAGATTAGCCTGTGCTGCCTTATGCGTACAGTGCCGTCCTAGATTAGCATGTGAAGCATCATGCGTACAGTGCCGTCATATATTAGCCTGTGCTGCCTCATGCGTACAGTGCCGTCCTAGATTAGCATGTGCTGCCTCGTGCGTACAGTGCCGCCCTAGATTAGCATGTGCTGCCTCATGCGTACAGTGCCGTCCTAGATTAGCATGTGCTGCCTCGTGCGTACAGTGCCGCCCTAGATTAGCCTGTGCTGCCTTATGCGTACAGTGCCGTCCTAGATTAGCATGTGCTGCCTTATGCGTACAGTGTCGTCCTAGATTAGCATGTGCTGCCTCATGCGTACAGTGCCGCCCTAGATTAGCCTGTGCAGCCTCAAGCGTACAGTGCCGTCCTAGATTAGCATGTGCTGCCTCATGCGTACAGTGTCGTTCTATGTTAGCATGTGCTGCCTCGTGCGTACAGTGCCATCCTAGATTAGCCTGTGCTGCCTCATGCGTAAAGTGCCGTCCTAGATTAGCCTGTGCTGCCTCATGCGTACAGTGCCATCCTAGATTAGCCTGTGCTGCCTCATGCGTACAGTGCCGTCCTAGATTAGCCTGTGCAGCCTCATGCGTACAGTGCCGTCCTAGATTAGTCCTGTGCAGCCTCAAGCGTACAGTGCCGTCCTAGATTAGCCTGTGCTGCCTCATGCGTACAGTGTCGTTCTAGATTAGCCTGTGCTGCCTCATGCGTACAGTGTCGTTCTAGATTAGCCTGTGCTGCCTTATGCGTACAGTGCCGTCCTAGATTAGCATGTGCTGCCTCATGCGTACAGTGCCGTCCTAGATTAGCCTGTGCTGCCTCATGCGTACAGTGCCGTCTTATATAAGCATGTGCAGCCTCGTGCGTACAGTGCCGTCCTAGATTAGCCTGTGCAGCCTCAAGCGTACAGTGCCGTCCTAGATTAGCATGTGCTGCCTCATGCGTACAGTTCCGTCCTAGATTAGCCTGTGCTGCCTCATGCGTACAGTGCCATCCTAGATTAGCCTGTGCAGCCTCAAGCGTACAGTGCCGTCCTAGATTAGCATGTGCTGCCTCAGGCGTACAGTTCCGTCCTAGATTAGCCTGTGCTGCCTAATGCGTACAGTGCCGTCCTAGATAAGCCTGTGCTGCCTCATGCGTACAGTGCCGTCCTAGATCAGCCTGTGCAGCCTCATGCGTACAGTGCCGTCCTAGATTAGCATGTGCTGCCTCATGCGTACAGTTCCGTCCTAGATTAGCCTGTGCTGCCTAATGCATACAGTGCCGTCCTAGATTAGCCTGTGCTGCCTCATGCGTACAGTGCCGTCCTAGATTAGCCTGTGCAGCCTCATGCGTACAGTGCCGTCCTAGATTAGCATGTGCTGCCTCATGCGTACAGTGCCGTCCTAGATTAGCATATGCTGCCTCATGCGTACAGTGCCGTCCTATATTAGCCTCTGCATCCTCATGCGTACAGTGCCGTCCTAGATTAACCTGTGCTGCCTCGTGCGAACAGTGCCATCCTAGATTAGCCTGTGCAGCCTAATGAGTACAGTGCCGTCCTAGATTAGCCTGTGCAGCCTCATGCGTACAGTGCCGTCCTAGATTAGCATGTGCTGCCACATGCGTAAAGTGCCGTCCTAGATTAACCTGTGCTGCCTCATGCGTACAGTGCCGTCCTCGATTAACATGTGCAGCCTCCTGCGTACAGTGCCGTCCTAGATTAACCTGTGCTGCCTCATGCGTACAGTGCCTTCCTATATTAGCATGTGCTG
The DNA here is from genome assembly GCF_020536995.1 of Dreissena polymorpha. NCBI lineage: Eukaryota > Metazoa > Mollusca > Bivalvia > Myida > Dreissenidae > Dreissena > Dreissena polymorpha. The sequence goes on from NC_068357.1 coordinate 9,493,335, forward strand.
CCCCATGCGTACAGTCCCGTTCTAGATTAGCCTGTGCTGCCTCATGCGTAGAGTGCCGTCCTAGATTAGCCTGTGCTGCTTCATGCGTACAGTGCCGTCCTAGATTAGCATGTGCAGTCCCATGCGTACAGTACCGTCTTAGAATAGCATGTGCTGTCTCATGCGTACAGTTCCGTCCTAGATTAGCCTGTGCTGCCTCGTGCGTACAGTGCCGTCCTAGATTAGCCTGTGCTGCCTAATGCGCACAGTGCCGTCCTAGATTAGCATGTGTCGCCTCATGCGTACAGTACCGTCCTAGATTAGCATGTGCTGCCTCGTGCCTACAGTGCCATCATAGATTAGCCTGTGCTGCCTTGTGCGTACAGTGCCGTCCTAGATTAGCATGTGAAGCATCATGCGTACAGTGCCATCTTTTATAAGCATGTGCAGCCTCATGCGTACAGTGCCGTCCTAGATTAGCATGTGCTGCCTCATGCGTACAGTGCCGTCCTATATTAGCGTGTGCTGCCTCATGCGTGCAGTGCCATCCTAGATTAACCTGTGCAGCCTCAAGCGTACAATGCCGTCGTAGATTAGCATGTGCTGCCTCATGCGTACAGTGCCGTCCAAGAATAGCCCGTGCTGCCTCATGCGTACAGTGCCATCCTAGATTAACCTGTGCAGCCTTAAGCGAACAATGCCGTCCTAGATTAGCATGTGCTGCCTCATGCGTACAGTGCCATCCTAGATTAACCTATGCTGCCTCATGCGTGCAGTGCCGTCCTAGATTAGCATGTGCTGCCTCATGCGTACAGTGCCGTCCTAGATAAGCATGTGCTACCTCATGCGTACAGTGCCATCCTAGATTAACCTGTGCTACCTCATGCGTGCAGTGCCGTCCTAGATTAGCCTCTGCAGCCTCATGCGTACAGTGCCGTCCTAGATTAACCTGTTCAGCCTTAAGCGAACAGTGCCGTCCTAGATTAGCATGTGCTGCCTCATGCGTACAGTGCCATCCTAGATTAACCTATGCTGCCTCATGCGTACAGTGCCGTCCTAGATTAACCTTTGCTGCCTCATGCGTACAGTGCCGTCCTAGATTAGCCTATGCTGCCTCATGCGTACAATGCCGTCCTAGATTAGCATGTGCTGCCTCATGCGTACAGTGCCGTCCTAGATAAGCATGTGCTACCTCATGCGTACAGTGCCATCCTAGATTAACCTGTGCTACCTCATGCGTGCAGTGCCGTCCTAGATTAGCCTCTGCAGCCTCATGCGTACAGTGCCGTCCTAGATTAGCCTATGCTGCCTCATGCGTACAGTGCCGTCCTAGATTAGCATGTGCTGCCTCTTGCGTACAGTGCCGTCCTAGATAAGCATGTGCTACCTCATGCGTACAGTGCCGTCCTAGATTAACCTGTGCTACCTCATGCGTGCAGTGCCGTCCTAGATTAGCCTCTGCAGCCTTATGCGTACAGTGCCGTCCTAGATTAGCCTCTGCAGCCTCATACGTACAGTGCCGTCCTATTTTAGCCTGTGCAGCCTCATGCGTACAGTGCCGTCCTAGATTAGCCTGTGCTACCTCATGCGTACAGTGCCGTCCTAGATTAGCCTGTGCTGCCTCATGCGTACAGTGCCGTCATAGATTAGCCTGTGCTGCCTCATACGTACAGTGCCGTCCTATTTTAGCCTGTGCAGCCTCATGCGTACAGTGCCGTCCTAGATTAGCCTGTGCTGCCTCATACGTACAGTGCCGTCCTATTTTAGCCTCTGCAGCCTCATGCGTACAGTGCCGTCCTAGATTAGCCTCTGCAGCCTCATACGTACAGTGCCGTCCTATTTTAGCCTGTGCAGCCTCATGCGTACAGTGCCGTCCTAGATTAGCCTGTGCTGCCTCATGCGTACAGTGCCATCCTATATTAGCCTGTGCAGCCTCATGCGTACAGTGCCGTCCTAGATTAACCTGTGCTACCTCATGCGTGCAGTGCCGTCCTAGATTAGCCTCTGCAGCCTCATGCGTACAGTGCCGTCCTAGATTAGCCTCTGCAGCTTCATACGTACAGTGCCGTCCTAGATTAGCCTGTGCTGCCTCATGCGTACAGTGCCATCCTATATTAGCCTGTTCAGCCTCATTCGTACAGTGCCGTCCTAGATTAGCCTGTGCTGCCTCATGCGTACAGTGCCGTCCTAGATTAGCCTGTGCTGCCTCATGCGTACAGTGCCGTCCTAGATTAGCCTCTGCAGCCTCATGCGTACAGTGCCGTCCTAGATTAGCCTCTGCAGCCTCATGCATACAGTGCTGTCCTAGATTAGCCTCTGCAGCCTCATGCGTACAGTGCCGTCCTAGATTAGCCTGTGCAGCCTCATGCGTACAGTGCCGTCCTAGATTAGCATGTGCTGCCTCATGCGTACAGTGCCGTCCTAGATTAGCCTGTGCTGCCTCATGCGTACAGTGCCGTCCTAGATTAGCCTCTGCAGCCTCATGCGTACAGTGCTGTCCTAGATTAGCCTCTGCAGCCTCATGCGTACAGTGCCGTCCTAGATTAGCCTCTGCAGACTCATGCGTACATTGCCGTCCTAGATTAGCCTCTGCAGCCTCATGCGTACAGTGCCGTCCTAGATTAGACTCTGCTGCCTCGTGCGCACAGTGCCGTCCTAGATTAGCCTCTGCAGCCTCGTGCGTACATTGCCGTCCTAGATTAGCCTCTGCAGCCTCATGCGTACAGTGCCGTCCTAGATTAGACTCTGCTGCCTCGTGCGTACAGTGCCGTCCTAGATTAGACTCTGCTGCCTCGTGCGTACAGTGCCGTCCTAGATTAGCCTTTGCAGCCTCGTGCGTACAGTGCCGTCCTAGATTAGACTCTGCAGCCTCATGCGTACATTGCCGTCCTATATTAGCATGTGCAGCCTCGTGCGTACAGTGCCGTCCTAGATTAGACTCTGCAGCCTCATGCGTACATTGCCGTCCTATATTAGCATGTGCAGCCTCGTGCGTACAGTGCCGTTCTAGATTAGACTCTGCAGCCTCATGCGTACATTGCCGTCCTATATTAGCATGTGCAGCCTCGTGCGTACAGTGCCGTCCTAGATTAGCATGTGCAGCATCATGCGTACAGTGCCGTCCTAGATTAGCATGTGCAGCCTCATGCGTACAGTGCCGTCCTAGATTAGCATGTGCAGCATCATGCGTACAGTGTCGTCCTATATTAGCATGTGCAGCCTCGTGCGTACAGTGCCGTCCTAGATTAGCATGTGCAGCATCATGCGTACAGTGTCGTCCTATATTAGCATGTGCTGCCTCGTGCGTACAGTGCCGCCCTAGATTAGCCTGTGCAGCATCATGCGTACAGTGCCGTCGTAGATTAGCATGTGCTGCCTCATGCGTACAGTGCCGTCCTATATTAGCATGTGCTGCCTCGTGCGTACAGTGCCGTCCTAGATTAGCATGTGCTGCCTTCATGCGTACAGTGTCGTCCTATATTAGCATGTGCTGCCTCATGCGTACAGTGCCGTCCTAGATTAGCCTGTGCAACATCATGCGTACAATGCCGTCCTAGATTAGCCTGTGCTGCCTCATGCGTACAGTGCCGTCCTATATTAACATGTGCTGCCTCTTGCGTACAGTGCCGTCCTAGATTAGCATGTGCTGCCTCATGTGTACAGTGTCGTCCTATATTAGCATGTGCTGCCTCATGCGTACAGTGCCGTCCTAGATTAGCCTGTGCAGCATCATGCGTACAGTGCCGTCCTAGATTAGCCTGTGCTGCCTCATGCGTACAGTGCCGTCCTCTATTAGCATGTGCTGCCTCGTGCGTACAGTGCCGTCCTAGATTAGCCTGTGCTGCCTCATGCGTACAGTGCCGTCCTATATTAGCATGTGCTGCCTCATGCGTACAGTGCCGTACTATATTAGCATGTGCTGCCTCATGCGTACAGTGCCGTCCTATATTAGCATGTGCTGCCTCATGCGTACAGTGCCGTCCTATATTAGCATGTGCTGCCTCATGCGTACAGTGCCGTCCTATATAAGCATGTGCTGCCTCATGCGTACAGTGCCGTCCTATATTAGCATGTGCTGCCTCATGCGTACAGTGTCGTCCTATATTAGCATGTGCAGCCTCGTGCGTACAGTGCCGTCCTAGATTAGCATGTGCTGCCTCATGCGTACAGTGCCGTCCTATATTAGCATGTGCTGCCTCGTGCGTACAGTGCCGTCCTATATTAGCATGTGCTGCCTCGTGCGTACAGTGCCGTCCTATAATAGCATGTGCTGCCTCATGCGTACAGTGCCGTCCTATATTAGCATGTGCTGCCTCATGCGTACAGTGCCGTCCTATATTAGCATGTGCAGCCTCGTGCGTACAGTGCCGTCCTATATTAGCATGTGCTGCCTCGTGCGTACAGTGCCGTCCTATATTAGCATGTGCTGCCTCGTGCGTACAGTGCCGTCCTATATTAGCATGTGCTGCCTCATGCGTACAGTGCCGTCCTATATTAGCATGTGCTGCCTCATGCGTACAGTGTCGTCCTATATTAGCATGTGCAGCCTCGTGCGTACAGTGCCGTCCTAGATTAGCATGTGCTGCCTCATGCGTACAGTGCCGTCCTATATAAGCATGTGCTGCCTCGTGCGTACAGTGCCGTCCTATATTAGCATGTGCTGCCTCGTGCGTACAGTGCCGTCCTATATTAGCATGTGTTGCCTCGTGCGTACAGTGCCGTTCTATATTAGCATGTGCAGCCTCATGCGTACAGTGTCGTCCTAGATTAGCATGTGCTGCCTCATGCGTACAGTGCCGTCCTAGATTAGCATGTGCTGCCTCATGCGTACAGTGCCGTCCTATATTAGCATGTGCTGCCTCATGCGTACATTGCCGTCCTATATTAGCATGTGCTGCCTCATGCGTACAATGCCGTCCTAGATTAGCATGTGCTGCCTCATGCGTACAGTGCCGTCCTAGATTAGCATGTGCTGCCTCATGCGTACAGTGCCGTCCTAGATTAGCATGTGCTGCCTCATGCGTACAGTGCCGTCCTAGATTAGCATGTGCTGCCTCATGCGTACAGTGCCGTCCTAGATTAGCATGTGCTGCCTCATGCGTACAGTGCCGTCCTAGATTAGCATGTGCTGCCTCATGCGTACAGTGCCGTCCTATATTAGCATGTGCTGCCTCATGCGTACAGTGCCGTCCTAGATTAGCCTGAACAGTCTCGATGTGGGAAAAATTGACTTCATGCATGTGCGTAACGTGTAGTCCCAGATTAGCGGGACTGCACAGGCTTATCAGGGATGACACTTTCTAATTTAACTGGATTTTCGCTAAGAAGAGACTTCCTTTAAAAAGAGTAAAAACGAGAAAAACAGTTGCCTAAACATAGCATAACAAAGTTGTATGCATATGTTTGACTGGAAAAGTTAATATACCGCTAAATGAGTACACATGTCATTGTAAGTAAGTTAACTTTCAGACGATAAATCACGGAAATAAGTGTTGATAACTTTTAACATTCCAAACACATAGCTACAAACAAACACAAACAAACATATTGTAGGGCATATTTTCAATCAAAGTCTCTGCTCTATTAAATTGCCCTTTAAGTCACGTGCTTTGATAAGAAGTTGTTTCTTTACAAACACTTGTTTAATCAAACATTAACAATGTTGCAATTTTATTAAGAATGACTAACATAATAATTCATTTTGAAAATTGCATTCATTGTGTAACTATCTTAGTAAATTCAAACAATCTTTATTTAAATGTCTCGCCTAGATACGTATGAAATGATGTTTGAAAAGAACATTTTTAAAATAGATTTATTAAAAGTATATGAAAAACAGAGGGGCTATCGATTTGGAACAATCTTTGTTGAGGACCATTAAATGATGTTCAAAATCAAATATTGCACATTTGAACGCTTCGGTTAAAGCCACACGGTCAGGTGTTCCTCTGAAGAAATGAGTTATTATCATTACATTTTGTCAATGCATCATTTATAATCTCCAAGTACATGATTCAGAAAAAAAGTAGAGTTGGGCGAAACTTTGTCATTTGCCAAAATGTGACATGTGGGCTATATTGTTAAAGAGGGGAAAAATTTCAAATTATTTTACATTGTAAGTCAAAAATGACTTTCTTACTCACCCGGAATGGCCAGGACATTGTTGATTACTATTCGTCGAATAAACTTTTTATACAATAAATAGATATTGGGTATAAAACATATATTTCGTTCAAAACGCGAATCTTAAGCAACACAAGTGACATCAAATGAATTAGCAATGATTTTTTAAATAAATTAGTGTCGAATTATTGTCTGATTTATATTTTTTCTAACCACTTACAATAAATAGTATGGTAATGAACAGACCAGAAAGTAAAATTATATTTGAGCTGGCTGAGCAGACAAAAACATAGTACATAATGTGTATACCCCCTCTTAACTTTATGAGATATTGAATAAAGAAAATCCAAAATCATCAGAGTGTATTTATGTGTATACCCGCTGTAATTATGTTTTAGGGAACTGGCTGATTTCTAATGTAGTAGAAAACAGTGCATGAAGGGAAATACTAAAAGCATGGACAATTTTAAAATGCATAATATTTACTTGAAATAAAATGCAATGACAATTTCACAATAACGTGAATATAAAACATTAACTTAATTCAAATCACTGTAACCGATATCAATACGCCAATAGGTGCTGCATTAGTGATACGTTTTCTCTTTTTAATTATTAGACACTTCGAATAGCCAATCATCACATACGGAACATTTTACATAGTAAAAGCGGCAATTATTAAATAAGGCAATCAGCCAAATTCTTTTATGTATATAGTAAAACTAGCTATATGATGTATATCTATTATCTAACAGAATATTAGGAATGAATGCTAATTAAATCTTGCATACCAATTTTGATCATTGTACTAGTGAATGATTTTAGACACGTTTACATCTGCTTCTTGATCTACCAACACACAACCGCGATTCTGATGTTGCATACAAGCGTATTTAATCAGGAGGTTCATGAAAACAAGATACAGTCGATGGGTTCAGTTTAGTTTCTATTAGACATTATATATATTTAACACAAATATTTGAACAATTTTATAATCTTAAACGGCATTGTATACTTTGCTATCTGTGCGTAAGCATCATCATCAGTTTGATCATTAATAGCGGCTCTGCGTCTTTTGAATGACAGCGAAATTTTGCCAACTTTTTTCATTTTCAAATTTACTTTCTTCTTTCTGATTGCTTAACAATTCCATGTGAAATATGACCTGTTTTTAACGTTACTGTCGTACATGTATAAGCCCATGTACCTATAATTCACCGAATGGTACGTAACATAATATAATAAGTAAAAAGGGAAAAATCGCCCAATGAAGTGTGCCGTTTGTGGATTGTGAATGTTCTTACATTGGCATTCTTAGATGATTTCATACAGTATGTTCAGCATTTGAGATCATACAAATTAGTTTACTAAAAGACTGCAGTGTTTATATATTGATTGATCAATTAACTAGCACACATCTCAACAAATTCGCCATAAAGTCAAACATGTCGGTCAAGGTCAAATGTCGTACGAACATGTAGACCTTATATATTGTCTTGTTAAAAGAAAGATTAAAACAGTTTGACATATTTCCTTTCCTTAAGTACTTTTTTGGTAACAAATGCTATAATATTTTTGCAGTACTTATATTAGTCTTTCAATTTCACCCAATTTCATACACACTCCATTTAGTTGTTGATTTTTATTTTGTCTTGTAAATTTGTGAAATAAATTACAATTAATGCATAGCTGTTGTCGATATCGTATAAGTTAAAGCATTTTAATAATGGCCAAACACGCATTATTGATGAAAAAACTTCAAGTGCAACAGAAATATATGTAGAAAATCTACAGAATCGATTATAATGAATATCATATGAATCCACTGGTTGATATCACTACATGTATCTGTTTGTGTGGGTGTTTGCGTGTTGCGAGTGTGTGTGATCTGTGAGTGTTACATAACAACTGTATAATAAAACGTACAAAACCGTTTCCGAAGTATATAAAACAATGCTTTGACTTACATAAGAGCCGAGTGCTTCACACAGTGATATTCAATTTGTTTTTTAATTGTTTTTTAATACATTGTATTGTTACTACCGATACTAACTTGCTTCTGCTGCACTTGCAATAACTACTACTATTACTGCAAATACTACTACTACTACTACTACTACTTCTACTACTACCACTACTACTACTTCTACTACTACTACTACTACTTACTACTACTACTATTACTATTACTATTGCTACTACTACTACTACTACTACTACTACTACTTCTACTACTACTACTACTACTACTACTACTACTACTACTACTACTACTACTACTACTACTACTACTACTGCTACTACTACTAGCACTAATACTACTATTACTGCTATTACTACTACTACTTCTACTACTACAACTCCTACTACTACTACTACTACTACTACTTCTACTTCTACTACTACTACTACTACTACTACTACTACTACTACTGCTACTGCTACTACTACTACTACTACTACTACTACTACTACTACTACTACTACTACTACTGCTACTACTACTAGTACTAATACTACTATTACTGCTATTACTACTGCTACTTCTTCTACTACTACTACTACTATTACTTCTACTTCTACTACTACTACTACTACTACTACTACTACTACTACTACTACTACTACTACTACTACTACTACTACTACTACTACTACTACTACTACTACTACTACTACTACTACTACTACTACTACTACTACTACTACTACTACTACTACTACTACTACTACTACTGCTTCTACTACTACTACAATTACTACTACTTCTTCTACTACTGCTACTACTATTACTACCACTATAACTACTATGCTTCTACTGCTGCTGCTTCAACTAGTACTACTAGTATTGTAACAACTAGAAGTTTTCTTGTGCTGCTGCTACTTTTACTACTTCTACTACTACTTCTGCATTTACTTTTGATGCTACTGCAGCTTTCGCTGCTGCTTCTAGTAACACCACTCTTACTGTTTGATGTTCATTTAAGAGTGTTAACGTATTGGAACGTTGCTTAGATGAAGCTGAGTAATTTGTTTACAAGGGATATGACTCACAAAAAGAAGCATTAATAATAAGCCAAGTGTTGTCAAGTTTACAAGGAAGCAATATCAATAGCATACTCAACACACTCCTGATAGTACAGTTTTTGTTATTAATTGTTCATGACTCACGTAAAATACATGAGATGTTATTGTAATCAATCTACAAAAGATTTGCGTCAATGATAGCCATGTACATGCTTCGCGGATGAAAAGAACGATGACTTTGATTCACTGTTTTAATATTTAAAACTTTACAAAAAACTTATTTTGCACTTATTATCATATACATGCTACTTTTCTAGAGCCCGCACTTTATGAAATGTTTATAGTGTTTCCGTTGTGTTTTGTTTTCCTTTTATTACATGCGGAATTTTATAAGATACTATTCTAACTTCTACTTAACAAGCATGATCGATATACATGTAGTATGGTTTGCAGTTTGTAACTCACGTAACTCACGTAAAGAGAACCGTATACTAAGTACCTTATTATGTCCTGTTAAACACGCAATTAAGACGGGTATTGGTTGAAATATGCATACGCCCTTCTGCTGAGTTTCTTGTTCAAATGTACTGCCGTGTTGAACATACAAGACACTCTTCATAAGGCCTTCTGCTGAGTATCTTGTTCAAGCGTCATGCTGAAGTGACCGTTCAAAACGTTCTGCATACAGCCTACTGCTGAGATTCTTCTTCAAGCGTCGTGCTCCGGTGAACCGTTCAAGATATTCTGCATACGGACTACTGCTGAGTTTATTGTTCAAGCGTCATGTTCCAGTGACCATTTAATACGTTCTGCATACGGCCTACTGCTGAGTTTCTTGATCAAGAGTCATGCTCCAGTGACCGTTCAAGACGTTCTTTAAACGGCCTACATCTGAGTGTCTTGTTCAAGCGTCATGCTCCAGTTTCCATTCGAGACTATATCCATACGGCCTACTGCTGAGTTTCTTTTTCAAGCGTCATGCTCCAATGACCATTTAAGAGGTTCTGCATACGGCTTACTGATGAGTTTCTTGTTCAAGCGTCATGCTCCAGTGACCGTTCAAGACGTTCTGCATACGGCCTTCTGCGGAGTTTCTTGTTCAAGCATCATGCTCCAGTGACCGTTCAAGACGTTCTGCACACGGCCTACTTATGAGTTTCTTGTTCAAGCGTCATGCACCAGTGACCATTCAACACGTTATGCATACGGCCTAATGCTAAGTTTCTTGTTCAAGCGTCATGCTCCGGTGACCATTCAAGACGTTCTTCATACGGAGTACTTCTGAGTTTCTTGTTCAAGCGTAATGCTCCAGTTTCCATTCAAGACGTTCTCCATACGGCCTACTGCTGAGTTTCTTTTTCAAGCGTCATGCTTCAGTGATCATTCAAGACGTTCTTCATACGGCCTACTGCTGAGTTTCTTTTTCAAGCGTCATGCTTCAGTGACCATTCAAGACGTTCTTCATACGGCCTATTGCTGAGTTTCTTGTTCAAGCGTCATGCCCTAGTGACAATTCAAGACGTTCTTCATACGGCCTACTGCTGACTTTCTTTTTCAAGCGTCATGCTCCAGTGACCATTCAAGAAGTTCTTCATACGGCCTACTGGTAGTATCTTGTTCAAGCGTCATGTTCCAGTGACCGTTTAAGACGTTCTCCATACGGCCTACTGCTGACTTTCTTTTTCAAGCGTCATGCTCCAGTGACCATTCAAGAAGTTCTTCATACGGCCTACTGGGAGTATCTTGTTCAAGCGTCATGTTCCAGTGACCGTTCAAGACGTTCGACATACGACCTACTGCTGAGTTTCTTGTTGTAGCGTCATTCTCTAGTGACCATTCAAGACGTTCTTCATACGTCGTACTGTGCGTTTCTTGTTCAAGTGTCATGCTCCAGTGACCATTCAAGACGTTCTCCATACGGCCTACTGCTGAGTTTCTTGTTCAAGATTCCTGCTCTAGTGACCATTCAAGACGTTAATCATACGGCCTACTGATGAGTTTCTTTTTCAAGCGTCATCCTCCAGTGACCATTCAAGACGTTCTTCATAGGCCTACTGCTGAGTTTCTTGTTTTAGCGTCCTGTTCCAGTGACCATTGAAGACGTTCTTCATACGGCCCATTGCTGCGTTTTTTTGTTCTAGCGTCCTGTTCCAGTGACCATTCAAGACGTTCTTCATACGGCCTACTGCTGAGTTTCTTGTTCTAGCGTCATGTCCCAGTGACCATTCAAGACGTTCTTCATAAAGCCTACTGCTGAGCGTCTTGTTCGTGCGTTCTGCTCCAGTGACCATTCGATACGTTCTGCATACAGCCTATTGCTGAGTTTCTTGTTCAAGCGTCCTGCTCCAGTGACCGTTCAAGACGTTCTTTATTCGGCCTTCTGCTGAGTTTCTTGTGCAAGCGTCATGCTCCAGTGACTATTGAGGACGTTCTTCATAAGGCCTACTGCTGAGTTTCTTGTATTAGCGTCCTGTTCCAGTGACCATTCAAGACGTTCTTCATACGGCCTACTGCTGAGTTTCTTGTTCTAGCGTCCTGTTCCAGTGGCCATTCAAGACGTTCTTCAAACGGCCTTCTGCTGAGCGTATTTTTCATGCGTTTTGCTCCAGTGACCATTCAAGACGTTCTGCATACAGCCTATTGCTGAGTTTCTTGTTCAAGCGTCCTGCTCTAGTGACCGTTCAAGACGTTCTGCATACTGTCACTGCTGAGTTTCTAATTCAAGCGTCATGCTCCAGTGACCGTTCAAGACGTTCTGCATACGGCCTACTGCTGAGTTTCTTGTTCAAGCGTCCTGCTCCAGTGACTGCTGAGTTTCTTGTTCAAGCGTCATGCTCTAGTGACCATTCAAGCCATTCTCCATACGGCCTACTGTGAGTTTCTTGTTCAAGCGTCCTGCTCTAGTGACCATTCAAGACGTTCTTCATACGGCCTACTGCTGAGTTTCGTTTTCAAGTGTAATGCTCTAGTGACCATTCAAGACGTTCTATATACGTTCTACTGTGAGTATCTTGTTCATGCGTTCTGTTCCAGTGACCGTTCAAGACGTTCTTCATACGGCCCACTGCTGAGTTTCTTGTTCTAGCGTCCTGTTCCAGTGACCATTCAAGACGTTCTTCATACGGCCTAATGCTGAGTTTCTTGTTCTAGCTTCCTTTTCCAGTGACCATTCAAGACGTTCTGCATACGGCCTACTGCTGAGCGTCTTGTTCATGCGTTCTGCTTCAGTGACCATTCAAGACGTTCTGCATACGGCCTAGTGCTGAGTTTCTTGTTCAAGCGTCCTGCTCTAGTTGCCATTACAAACGTTCTTCATACGGCCTACTGCTGAGTTTCTTGTTCAAGCGTTATGCTCTAATGACCATTTAAGACGTTTTTCATACGACCTACTGTGAGTTTCTTGTTAAAGCGTCCTGCTCAAGTGACCGTTCAAGACGTTGTTCATACAGCCTACTGCTGAGTTTCTTGTTCAAGCTTCATGCTCCAGTGACCGTTTAAGACGTTCTTCATACGGCCTACTGTGAGTTTCTTGTTAAAGATTCCTGCTCTAGTGACCATTCAATACGTTCTTCATACGGCCTACTGCTGAGTTCTTGTTCTAGCGTCCTGTTCCAGTGACCATTCAAGGCTTCTTCATACGGCCTACTGCCGAGCGTCTTGTTCATGCGTTCTGCTCTAATGACCAATCAAGACGTTCTTCATAAGGCCTACTGCTGAATTTATTTGTTCAAGCCTCCTGCTCCAGTAAATATTCAAGACAATTTTACATAGTATTTACAAGTATTATTGGTCTCTAGTTTTCAAAAAATAACTTTAGATATGTCACCTTCCGGATAGAATGTAACAAATCCTTGCGTTTGCGTAAAATGTATTACCCACGTTGAAATACCTTATTGACATATCTAACAACCACAGTTATACTGTGTTACCAAAAGAACTTATGCAAATCTGAATTGAAGTCCTAAATGCTCGGACTTTTTGTTAGTGTACAATTTTAAGTCGAAAGTCATTCACAATAAACTTCATAGATATCGTTGGAGCAACTTGGTGGGTATTGAGATCATTAAGGTGTAAAACTGTATAATGTCTTGCAGCTCTGCACAGTGTCTTTGCCATCAACACAAATTATCGGTGAATTATTCCTTATTTTACCATGGTCACTGAAACAAGAAGGGAGCTAACTTTCGTTTCTTACTAATATACATCAGAATATGTTATCTCTCTGAGGGCGCGAGAAATTTAAATTATAAACTTTAAAACATTTCTTTCTTTGTTTTCTTGCGTATAAGTAATAATTAAAAAAATATGTTTTTGATACAAACAGAAAAAACGACTGTTAATGTCTAATAGCACTTAGTGTAAATGAGGACTGGCAATATTTAAAAAAAGTAAAGAAATTTATTAAAAAGAAATTATAGGCTGAAACAAAAAAAAAGTATTTCTTAATATTTCTCAAAGCAATTTTGTTCTATTTGAATAATAATTACGCATAGAATGCATCAGTCTGCGATCCAAATTTGGCCACTTTAGGGGTTAAAAATAATATGACTGTTACAATTTGCATTTCACATAAATTTAATGAATTAAATATGCGTTGTATGACGATAATTTTCTATTAAATGAATTGTCTTGTACAATTCATGCTCATTCATTAACTACTTCAAGTCCTTTTAAAGGGTGTATTATGTAGTTTTGTGCTATAAAATTTGTAATTATTTTCCGATTTATTATAATTTATTTTAGGTATCTAGCTATATGGCATCCGTCGCCATGTGTCGTTTGTCGAACGTAATTTGTCGTCAGTCGACGGTCGTCAGTCGTCAACAATTTGCTTTCAACCACGTCTACTACTAAATTTCTAGGCTTTTATCTTGACTCTATTTCAAAGGTTTTTAAACGTTTCGTTTCGTTATATATGTATGTCACCATCACACAAAAAGTTATAAATAGTGGGAATATAAATATTATTTTGTCTCGTATACATTAATGATCGAATTTAAATATTTAGGATGTAACTTATTTACTTATTTAAGCGGTCCTCTGCAAAAACTTTTCAATTCATGTCACTGCTGCTGCTTCTGCTTCTGCTGCTGCTTCTGCTTCTGCTGCCGATGATGATGAAGATTATGGTGATGATGATGATGATGATGATGATGATGATGATGATGATGATGATGATGATGATGATGATGATGATGATGATGATGATGATGATGATGATAATGATGATGACGATGATGACGATGATGATGATGACGATGATGATGATGATGATAATGATGATGATGATGATGATGATGATGATGATGATTATGATGATGATGATGATGATGATGATGATGATGATGATGATGATGATGATGATGATAATGATGACGATGATGACGATGATAATGATGATGATGATGATGATGATGATGATGATGATGATTTTACTTGTGCTGTACGTGACTGTCCGTCATGGGCAACTATGAGAGTAGGCAAACAATTGCTTGAGAGTGTCTAAATTGTTAACAAATTCGTATTAAATCTATTGGTTATGAAATATTATATGTTAATAAAGAGTGTCAAATTTAATTCAATGGGTCGAAAAATTAACATATTTATCGAGAAGCACGTTTATGTGTACGTTATGTTAATAAATACATTAAAAAACGAGAGAAAAACTCCGATATGTATGGCGTACCATGAGGATTTGAAGTCACAAATTCTTCCTAAGGAAGATATAAATCTTCTTAAGGAAAATTTAAAACTTCCTTATGAAGATTTATATCTTCCGTATGAACAAATAAATCTTTCTAAGGAAAATATAAATAAATCTTCCTAAGGAAGAATTTTCGACTTATGACCCTTTTAGCCGCGTCATCTTAATTCTTCCTGTGAATTTCGACAAATGTTATAGCCAATTAGGGTTCTGCTTAAAATAACAACCAATCAAAAAACGCGTTACATTTCACGCGCGCTATTATATCTTCCTATGCATTTTGAGGAATAATTCGTGACTATAGATCCTAATGGTACGTCATAGAATTAAGATGACGCGGCTAAAAGGATCATAAGTCACGAATTATTCCTTAGGAAAAATTAAATCTTCCTAAGGAAGATAATAATCTTCAAGATATAAATCTTCCTTAGGAAGATGTAAATCTTCCTAAGAAAGAATTCGTGACTTATGACCTTTTTAGCCGCGTCATCTTAATTCTTCCTGTGATTTTCGAATTCTTCCTTAGGAAGATTTAATTGTTGCTACAAATGTTATAGCCAATCAGGGCTCTGCAAAAAATAACAACCAATCAAAATACGCGTTACATTTCACGCGCGCTATTATATCTTCCTATGAATTCTGAATTTTTCCTAAGGAAGATTTAATTGTTCCTGCGAATATTATATCCAATCAGGGTGCTTCCAGAAATAACAGCCAATCAAAATCTTTTGATTCCATGCACGTAATTTAATCATCAATATTTTCAATATTGAAGATAGCAAATTGATATATTTATGAATTTATAAATGTTGACATTAATTCATTGCTTTACATTGTGTAGTCATTATCGCCTATTGTTATCAGAGCCGAACACGTCGTATCAAAGGTATTTTGAAAGGTGTCTTTTCCAAACTCCTGGTCAAGAAAATGTTTGAGTACAGTTGTGAGTAACTCATTCGATCCCAATCATTATCGAGACATAACATTAGTGCGATGATTCGCTTAACTGTTTATATTCGTTGTAAAGTGTCTATATGCTTAACGGACTTTCAATTGGGATGGAAAAATATACGAAGGTTAATTCTATATTTGCTTTTAAAATATTTATAGTAAGCAACTAAGTGGGAAAAATTAAATTATTGTTAATTTGACGTCTGATGTTTAACTATATCAAAATTACAACCTTGTTATTTAAAGATATGCCTGTTTCAATTGCGTGAATTCCAAAAAAATCATAAATACCAGCAATAAAACATATCATTGTACTTACATAGTACGCTCGACAGGATATATTATTTAATTCGCTCGAATTTATATAACAACTCTTAAACAACCTTTACACTCCTTGGTTACAAACCAAATGCGCAGTGTGCACCAAACCGTGACATTACCACGTGACCAGTTAGCTTGTAACTTGTTGGCCAGAGACTCGTATCTCATGGTACAAACGTAATGGGCTACTGCTTCAATGGATTGTCATTGTACTGCAGCTTCAGTAAGAAACTGAATAATCGCCTCACTATCGGTAAATATGACACAGTAAATAAAGGGTAAACGCCTAGTGTATATTTAAATGCACTTGCAAGTTTTTTGAGTTGTCGATTACTAAATGAAACGTTCGCCAAAGGGCTAGTACTAACTACATGATAATTAAACACCGTCAACGCTTCATTTAAACCACCCAGTTACACTTTCGTGCATGCAATAATACATTATATTTTATTATTTTTTTTAACAGAACAGATATTTTATTTGCGACTTAAGCATATACAGCTCATCGTCAAAAACAATAAATCAATCATAAATACATATACATACACATGCGTCAAACTAACAACAAATGTTTACGCATTTTTACACATAGATGATTTTTGTGAGAATGCAATATGAAAGAGAAGGCTCTTAATTGTTAAACAAAGTTAAATAAATGATTATTATCCGTTAGTGATTGAGAAAAATAAAATATAGACATTATGCAGTTATAAATTATTTACAAAATCACAATTTTGGGGAAAAAACTATTCTCTCATAAGACTATAAATTTTCGGCTCTAAGTTTAAATGCTTTTATACAAAAATTAGCTAGACGTATCAATACAGATTTTCTAGTCTCATTCAACAATTGTACAAATTTAAACATACTTGGTCTTCTTTTAAAAAAACAAACAGGTATACATGTATTTCTAATATTATCATATAAAAGACATATAAGAACAAAATGGTACTCATCTTCAATTTCATTAATTGAACAAAATGTACATGTTCTTTCATTTCTTTGAATATTTTGGTGCCTACCAGTTTCTATAAATAGAACACGGGAAGACACTCTCAATTTTGCGATTATGTTTCTAAATTTCGAATTTTCAATTTTGTCTAAATAAATGGATCTTTCAAAAATGGGTTTCAATTTTTTGTACAAATATAGCGATGGAGAGTCATTTACATCAATTCGCCATTTTGAAATAAACAAATATTTTAATCTATTGCGAAACATTATAATGAAGCTGTTAACATTAACAGATTCTGGATATAACCATACGTCATTAAAACCTGACTGTTGCAAGAGTTCCCGAACGTTTGATGTCAATGACTTGGAGTGAGGATTATCACATGCTTCATTAAATTGTTTACGAATAATATTACTTAAAATACAGTTAGAAGATTTTTCGTTGCACAATTTTAAGAAATATTTAACTACTCACAAATATCGACATATATGCATCGGGTATCTCCCTACTTCGGCATACAAAGCATTTGAATTAGTAGAAGCTTTTACACTTAAAAGCCATTTACAGAATTTGCGTTGGACACGCTCAATATTTTCGGCTTTAGTAAACCCCCATACCTCGCTTCCATAATTTAGAATCGATGCTATATATGCATCAAACAGATTTAACATTATTTAACAGATACATTCAATGATTTTGTAACAGTAAATAATGCGTTCATCGCTCTAAGCGCTTTGGCTGATAAAGTATTTGTGGCTTGTATAGACGAGCCGCTGCTTGAAACTACTATTCCTAGATAATTAAAATTGTTCACGATTTCAATTGGATTATTATTGTACACCCATCTATAGCCTTTTTTTTAAATCTGCCTTTATGAAAAATAACAATTTTTGTTTTTTCGACATTCACCGTTATATTTCACTTCGTGCAATACTCAAACAAATTGTTCAAAATGATTGTAAACCCTCAGCTGAATCTGAGATTAGTACTGCGTCGTCGGCGAATAATAGAAGATAAATGGATAATTGATCAATTGTAATGCCCGCATTTATATCAGCTTGTAAGTGCAACTCAATGTCATTTAAGAATAATGAACACATTATTGGAGAACATATTTCTCCCTGTAATAACCCGATGTCGGATTCAAATAAATCGGAAATACTATTCATATGTTTGACACCTAATTTAATCTGGTTATACAAAGAGCGAAAAACGGACAGGAGTTTACCATCGATACCGGACCTAATGAGCTTAAACCAGAGATGCATACGATCCGTTAAGTCATATGCCTTTAAATAACCGACAAAGCAGCAAAACAGTTTTTGTTTATTATTGATATGTCTTTCAATCAATGATTGAAGGACAAATAATGCATCGACCGTACTATAACCCGGTTTGAATCCGAACTGTGCGTCAGTTAAAATGTCATTAGCTGTAGCCCAATTTTGTAAGCGTTCATTGAGTATACTCGTGAATAACTTAGCAAAACAACTCACAAGGGTTATACCTCTATAATTGTTGGGTATTGAACTATCGCCCTTTTTAAAAAGGGGGATAATCAGACCCGTTGACCAGCTGTGAGGAAATTTCCCGGACTTGAGAATATGGTTAAATAACAATTCCAATGCATCACCTATTACATGAACACTTTCTTTAAAGTATTATTTAATTTATTTAAACATATTTTATTTCCAAAATAGTTACACAACTACAGAACATATATAGAAATACAACTGTTTTGAAAAAAGGGTAGGACCTAAAGTTCTAACAACATTATTGGTGGTCTTTCCCTGTTCTGTTATTTACATTGCATATATTCGTGACGATAACGTGATTTTGTAAAGCTGTAAGTTACATGGTCAAGATTACATTTGTATTAAGAGAGCAAAATACAAGTGCGCAAGTAAAATACAAAAGAAAATCATGGTTTGTAAAGCATTGGAAATAAAACATACAGTACAACCTTGAGATTGTGAAGTCCTGTCCAGAAGAATAAACATAACTATGCGCTACAACAACATTATGAAAAACGCTTTGTCGTCTTAATAAATATCTGAACATTTTTAAATATGAAGCAGTTGGTGTCATTATCTAACATGTCATTACCAAAAAGCATTGTATTGCAATTTATTTGTTCAATTGCGTGTAGGGTTTCAAAAAGAGTAGTACGTTGTTCAGAAAAGCGTGGACAAATAAAAAAGAAATGATACACTGATTCAACTTCTCCACATACGCATAAAGGTGAAGGTTCTAAGTGATTGATGAACAAGTGCAATTTCAAATCGCTACAGTTATTCCTTAGTCGAGCATGTAAAATGGACGATTTTCTATCACCAGTATGAAAATATAAAGGAGTTTCGACATTTGGGAGAAATAATTGTTTCAATTTAATTTTGAATCTTGATAGAGAATCTAACAGTCTTATGTCGCGAGGTAAGTTGTTCCATAGATCGATAGCCGACGGGATAAATGAGCGTGAGTAAAGTTCCGTCCTTCTAGTAACGATTACATAATCATTTGCGTTCCTCAGGTTCCTAGCAGATTGTTGATAGACAGTTGCTGGTAGTAAATTTTGTAAGTAGTCTGGACATAAGCCATTGTGAATTTTGTACATATGTATAAGTTTTAGATACTTCCTACGCTCGGCTAAACTATGCCAGTTGATTTCTGAATACAAGTTAGACAAAGAAACAGATTTTGTGAGACCTGTGACTATTCTTGCCGCTTCATTTTGTATTTTATTTAACATTTCTTTTTCGTAAAGAGCACATCCGTCCCAAACGACACATGCATACTCAAGTAGTGGTCGTAGGTGGGAAATATAAATTTGATTTAATGTTTTTCTTGAGACCGTGTATTTAATTTTTCGCATAATTCCAAGTATTTTCGATGACGATTTTACTATATTAGTGATATGCTCGTGCCATTTGCCGTTTGAGCTGAGTGTAAGACCGAGGTGTTTGTGGTTTTCTACAAAATTGACCGGTACATTATTAAATAAAACATGTGGTTGGGGAACAGCATGGTGTGATGAAAACAACATAGCCACGGTTTTATGTGGATTAAAATCTACAAGCCATTGTTTTGCCCAGTTACTTATAACTTGTAGGTCACGGTTCAGATCAATTTCAATGTTATATATATTTGAGGTAGTACATGAGAGGGAAGTGTCATCGGCAAAAAGGCGGGCAGTACATTGAAGGTGCTTGACTATGTCGTTTACATAAACAAGAAAAAATAATGGGCCTAGAACAGATCCCTGTGGAACACCGGCATTAAGCTCTAACGTTTGAGATATTGATGCTCCAACCACGACTTTTTGAGTGCGACTCCCTAGATAACTTTTTATCCAATTAAGTAAATTACCATCAAATCCATTTTGTTTAAGTTTGAAGAGTAGTCCTGTGTGCCAGACGCGGTCGAACGCTTTAGAAATATCACAGAAAACCATGCATGTGAGTTTCTTTTCATCAATACCTTTCGTTATTTGATCAAAAATGTCGATTAATTGAGCGACTGTGGAGTGACCTTTTAAGAAGCCCGACTGGTTGGAGTATATAAGTTTGTTAGCAAGAAGGTGGTTGTATAAATGTTTATAAACTATCCTCTCCATCAGCTTGCCTACGCAACTTAACAATGAGATAGGACGGTAGTTGGAAGGATTATTCGGTTCTCCCTTTTTAAATAGAGGCATTACAATCGCTTCTTTCCATTGGGCAGGATATGTACTTTCGTTAAGTGATTTGTTAAAGAGGATACACAAAGGCTCAGCAATAGAATTACACGTTTTTTTAAGGACAATATGACTTATAAGGTCACCACCGACGGCTTTATTGGTCATTAAGCATTTAATAACATCTATAATTTCCGATTCTGATATGGACAGGTTATATAATTTTGCGTTAGAGATATCTGAGAATTGTGGAAGAACACCGGTTGAGTCATTCAACGACGCAATAGAGGCAACGTATCTGTTTAAACAGTTTGACTTGTCGGTATCTGACAAATGTACAATAAGATTGCCGTCAGAGTTTAAAGTATTCGTATATTATATTGTCCGAAGAACATGCCTTATTATTTCCTAATCTTTTTGTTGCCATGATAATTTCCTCGATTGTAATGTATCTATCGAGCTCCGGGTAAGTACTTTCAGAGTTATGGTTACTGTCGAAATTACGAACAAATTTTATACTGTTTTCATTATTTATATTACCTTCGTTTTTAGCCAGGTTTTTAAAGTGTTCAACGAACTCATTTAATTCAATTGTTTCTCCGTTAGGATTTGGTGATCTTTTTTTGAACATTTTCCAAAAGTCTTTAGGTGACTTAGATTTCACGCTATCCATTTTGCGTCCTAAAGTTCTATTAAAATCTGTCTTGCATTTACGACAATAATATGTATACGATTTCTTTTTCTCTAATACTGACTGTCGTTTGCTCTCGTTATTAATTTGGTTATAATTGTATAAAGCATCCTTATATTCTTTACGTTTACTTTCTCACTCCGCATTATACCATTTTTGTTTATTTTTGTCATGTGAATCGAATTGATTTCTATCGCAGTTAATAGTGTGCGCGAAATAAGGATTACCTTTAGACGTTAAGTATTGAGTAAACATTGATGCTAGTTCCTCTGCATCTCGTTATTATATTGCTGTTGCATTCTTTTATCATTTGTCTCATTGAAATCTTCAAAATATTTGTTTTAAACGAAATTGTTAAGCGTTTTAAAACATATGATTTATCGCTTTTACACTGTACATACATTCTCGAAATCGAACATTATCATAAGATAATATTTATAACACACTTTTTATTAATATTAGTCCTCATTTAAAGTTTAATCCATTTAGTAGTTTACACAAATAATTATTTAGATAGTGTTTTTAACTCTATCTGATAGTTAGTAATTGCATAATTGTCTTTGTACACATAAACGTGGTGAATTTAACACAAATCTGAAATGTGTTAAAATAGATGACTTTGCTTGTATATTTTTAACGTAAGTAAATATTTTTCCGTCTAGTGTCTTTGCTTAAATCATATGCCAAAGTGTAATTGTGCCTTGTGTTCAGACAAAACAGATCAACTAGGGGTCACCAGATAATACGAAACTAGGCTACCGGTATGCTATTAGAGTTAACTTCATTACAGAATATAGGTCTGATAATTGATGAAACGGTTCATTGCAATATCATTATACATACGTATATGCCATTGCTTTCTTTTAAGTCAGTTGCGATGCTCGCACCGTAACTTGTATTATTTAAAAATATAAACGAAATACGTTTTTTAATAATGCTTTGTTTCACTATATGTATATTGTATATTTTTTATTTGCAGTATACTGCGAATAAAACATCATCACTTTCATATAAATGAGATATATTCATTGTCTTAAAATAACGTTAAATTCAAATTTGACTTATATAATAACCGTGGTTGTAAATACGTTGAGTCACATATGATGATGATGATGATGATGATGATGATGATGATGATGATGATGATGATGATGATGATGATGATGATGATGATGATGGATGATATTATTGGATTTTGTTTTAAGTTACGGACACACTTGAGTTTATTGGCCAGCAAAGTGCGTCTTACGTCTGTATCCAGTTTGAACAAAACTTAAAACTTGAGCCGCGTCGCGCAAAAATGAGTATTATGTCATATGCATTCGCGGAGTCTGGTCAGGGGCTTCCCTGTTCGCTGTAAAATCACACAAGATTTCGTGGTCTCTTTAGTGGTCAAGGCAGCTCGTGACCAGAATGCGTGCTTTTTTTCTATGGCATATCACATTTTCAAACAAACGCAGCTTATTTTTGAAATTATCAGTCACGACTTCTCGCATGATTAAGTAGGGAAATAACGGTATATCCAGTCTTGTTTCAGTGCAAGTTTGGCGAAAGAAGGACGCTGCTGCTATTCGAAGTTGAACTAATAAGCTTTTTATTTGTTTTATTAAAATCAAAAAACATTTCTTAGCAGACATAGAAATAAAAAAACATATTCGGTGCTGTTTTCTGGAATTGTGTTTGCTTTTTTCACCACTGCCTTTGTCTGTCTGTCTGTCTGGATTGGTCTGTCTGCCTGCATTTGTCTGTCTGCATGTCTGCCTGCCTGCATGCCTGCCTGTCTGTCTGTCTGTCTGTCTGTCTGTCTGTCTGTCTGTCTGTCTGTCTGTCTGTCTGTCTGCCTGCCTGCCTGCCTGCCTGCCTGCCTGCCTGCCTGCCTGTCTGTCTGTCTGTCTGTCTGTCTGTCTGTCTGTCTGTCTGTCTGTCTGTCTGTCTGTCTGTCTGTCTGTCTGTCTGTCTGTCTGTCTGTCTGTCTGTCTGTCTGTCTGTCTGTCTGTCTGTCTGTCTGTCTGTCTGTCTGTCTGTCTGTCTGTCTGTCTGTCTGTCTGTCTGTCTGTCTGTCTGTCTGTCTGTCTGTCTGTCTGTCTGTCTGTCTGTCTGTCGGTCGGTCGGTCTTTGAAAATTAAATGTAATGAACATATGTTATATAATATGAAATAATATTAAAGTCAAGCCAACATAAGCAGCATTTCAGAAAAGTTGTATTGCACGTGGAACAATTTGTACTGCTATAATTGTGCAACAGCTTCATACAGAATAATGAATATTGTTCAAAACCACAGTCTTTACATTTTTCTTCGATTTCGAGTCAAGAATTTTAATGCATTATATAGTGTATGTGTGCTTCTTCTGTGCCTAGTTACGTGCACGAACTGGCTAACTTAAAAAACCAGGCATAGAAAAAAATACGAAATGCATTGATAAATGATAACGAGATATAGAAAGTCACGAATTGTTAGACATGTATAGTCTATGAACGTTTAAACCAGTTAAATTCAGGTTCATTTCACTCTTCTTCTGAATAAAGCGGTACCGTTGCCATCCTTGGCCATGGTTGCTCCAACGTAAGTGAAGCTGGTCACCTCTTCAAGCTTCTCGCCGTTCACAGTAATGTCTACATTGGCGTTGTTTGTGCTGTTCGCAATTATCTTCGACGTCTCCGTGTTAAACTCCGTCCCGTTTGTTTTTGTTCTTCCAGAAAGTATTTTGATGATGAATTAGATTTATCTGCAGATGGCACACATATGGAGCTGGCGATGCGGATGCATTGGAGCGTCTTCTGCAGAATCGTTAAATAGAAAAGAATAAACAAGACGGGAATCGCAGACATCCATGAAGGACGCCCACTTATGTCCTAGGAAATCACATATCTGTCCATTTCAAAGTAAACCGCTGCCGGCGTTTCCGTTGAGTTTTTGGATTACATTCACCAGCTATAAGAAATTTGTAAAAATTTTAGAACATGCCATAGGACATTGTGCCAAACCTGCTCAAAAGCTTTTTGTATATTTGATGACATTGTGAAAGAGGTCAGATTGGTGTTGCAGTTGTAATTAATAATGACTCTGCAGTTGGTTAAAGATCTGTCCCAATGTAATCCACCTACTAGTAGCCGTAAACCCATCCTGCTTTGCCACCAGCAGTTTCTCGGCCATACGTTTCATTCTGTAGAGGATAATGCATAGCATGCCATTGCTGGGATTGCTGATGTTATTTCGGGCTAGGCTTGAATGCGCCCTTTTTCTTTTGGGGGATGACCAGAGACTGGGTCAAGTCATTAGGCCACATATTCTTCTCTTAGATTTGTCACAAAGTCCAGTCAATGCTGCATCCTTGCTTACTTAGATGCGAAGGGGCGTTTTCCATTCACATATTTCCCTTCCTTCTTACTGTACACTGCCTCTTGCACGTGTGCCTTTAATATCCACTGACTTTCATCATCGGCGTATTGTCTCGGATGGTTCTTAGGAAGTTCTTGTCGGAGCTGGAAGTTTAAGAGATCATTGAACTATGAAGGTTATCTGTTAAGGACTCCTGTATGTGTCGTCTCTTTATCACTTGTTTTACATTGCTTCTTAATCCACTCCTCATTGTCTTCTTTCGTATTATTCCTAACCTCCCTATTGTCTACTGTATCTGGTACTTTGTCATAGAATCTTGGCGTGTGCACCTCTCATGCATGAACTCTCTTATTTGGTCACAAAAGTCCATTATTTCGTTCGTCACCCATGGCTCCTCTCTCCCGTAAGAACTTATTCGGTCGATGAAATCAAGACTTCCTTGATGTTGTTGGTGATGGTGTCAGTGTCAAGGATGCTAAGGGTTGCAGACTTGCAAACTATCTAATATGCTTGAAATGTCTTTGCTTACTCTTTATATTTCAGCTTTAAACTTATGAGCGCCTAATAATTCTCCCTGAATATGTCTGCACAGGGAAATTTTCTTGTGTTCGCTTTGTTAATCCTGGACTTGAATCGGTAGTACTTTGGTGCAAGTAGGATATGGATTTGAATTTAAATGCAAAGCAGTTCGCTGTTCTGGAGGGTTTAAATGGATGAAAAATGTTTGCCAGGTTTATGATGAACCCAAGAAGTCGCAACCCTCTAACATTGGTCTCTCCTAAATGGAAATTACCAACTGACTCTGGAAATTCTTTTTGGTCGTCTGCTTCAACCTTGACGCTTTAGTCGCCTTGGAGAAACAGGATGTATTTAGTTTGGACTTTGACCGAGATGCGCTCAAGCTCTTCATATAATTGTCAAATCCCTCGTCTTTGTATTGTTATATTTGTGGAAGACATGGGTGATGGTGTTATTGTGATGTGTCGCTGATATGCGGATGATTCTACTGGATACGGAGGTGGAACTGGTTACGTTGTTGCCTACCTCCTTCCTTACGTTAAAAAACAATCGCGTGGTGATGGTTATGTTTTGAATATTCTTCGCTGAGCCATGTATGTGTCTTTATAACAATCATATAGCGATTTAGTACAATTACAAAGTTTAAATAAAATATAAAAGCTTTTATGTTTTAATCTGTAATAAAAGGGGTCATGCAATTAAAAATGTACACAGTTTACAAGATTACGCAATTGTACTCAATTATACACGTTCTTCTGTTATTTGTCTTCTTTGAATATTGGTCTCAAACCAGTATCTGTGTAAAACGAAACGAAAAACTTAAACCGAAAATCTGTAGGCTGCTACACTTATGAAACCGCATCCGCCTAAGTGTAAATCTACTTGCACATTCACTACACCGCTGACCCATTAAAATGAAAGAAGTTAAGTTTAAATAATGCTGACACCATAACGAGTAGGGAAAAGTTGCGTCCCTTGACAAGATTCATTTCGAATGGTGCTTTTTCGGCGTAAGCTGTATTAAGCCAGCTTTTAACCCTGACTTGACCTTTGTAAGTGTCCAATAATATTCAAATAAAATTTCCCGCGGCTAGGTACGAATGAATACACTTCATTTATTCCATTGGCTAATTTGAGTATAACACCAGAACATTGGAAGTATATCCGCGTCTTTGTAACACTGTTTTACTGCATGAAACAATTTTATCTCTAATGAAAAGGCTCAATAGATAGAACAGTTTTACAATCAATTTTCGACATAAATACAGTTTGTGCGTTCACCTTTTATTTTCAGAGAATTACCAGCGCAAAAGCGTTTATACTAAAGGCTATATTCTCATATTTAGTACTTACTTGCATTGCATTTCAACCCGCGAGGTTTCGGGTCAATTCGCGGCCAGTGTGTGAAAGTCAGAGTTTATATACAGTTCATCACCGGAGTTCGCAGAAGGGGTTGCGATCTTTTCATTGGAATCTATGCTATTTTTGTCTGATGGAGTAAATAGTTCGTTTAGTCGCTTTGTCGATATATCAATATTTTAGGCACAGCTGTTGCCTTGGTCGTATACAGTTGGCGTAAACAAGCCGTCGTTTCAGCAGTAGAATTGTTACCTAACTTTAATGCATTGCATTCCAATCCGCAAGGTATCAAGGTCATTTTGCGGTCAGTTGCAGAAATCTTTATATAAACGCCGTCTCGTAAACTTTGTGCACTTGAAGTCTGTTTTGATCAGAAAGATACTAAATAAAGATTCGGCGATATTATTGTGGTATGTCAATCATCGATTTTTAATATGTTTTCAACATTTGCATGATAAGGACCAATTTTAATAAAATTAATTAGAAATATTTATCCATTTAGACCAGTTTATTAAGCATGAGCACAATAATTCACTATACTATAATTATGCAATTAAATAAGATTCGAGTATTGCCGGCTGACCTATATGCACTCGTTTATTTTCATGTTTCTTGTTTTTTTCTATTTTGTAAATATAGATATCTGAGTAATAATATCACATAAAGCAAAATAAGCCACGAAATCTGGCGCAACACCCCGTAATTGATTTGCTTGTGATGTAGCTAAGAACTGCGCAGAAAAAAAGGCATCCGCTACTTTTTATCTCATAAAGATATCATTTTGATCGTTCATAAACATCGACCACAATCAACGCCGTATATCTTTTTTAAAGATATTTCTTGTTGATACTATGATCAATCAAATCAAACATAAAATATCTTTAAATGAAAGCGTGAAAGCCTTTAATTTGTTTCGACCCACTTATAGGTGTTTACTGATTAGTTTTATCTAAAAAATGCGATTTGTTGCATTTACCAAAAGCAAACAACTAACCGGTGTATTGAAATGGCTACACGTTATTAGAAATTATGTTTCTTTAAATAATAAATGTTTAACTACATAAAATAGCTTACGCTTATATTGTGGCCAGATATGGACCTTCGTGGGCCTTCTTCTTTGTGTTAATTACTTATTAATTATCATTTGTATCATCAAAAGTTTGAAATATTGTCAAGCTGGATGCTAACAAGCGTGCAGATCCAAACTTAATTAAAAAGCATCAGTGTATCCACATTATTAAATATCATCCACAGATTTGTGTGTGTGTGTGTGTGTGTGTGTGTGTGTGTGTGTGTGTGTGTGTGTGTGTGTGTGTGTGTGTGTGTGTGTGTGTGTGTGTGTGTGTGTGTGTGTGTGTGTGTGTGTGTGTGTGTGTGTGTGTGTGTGTGTGTGTGTGTGTGTGTGTGTGTGTGTGTGTGTGTGTGTGTGTGTGTGTGTGTGTGTGTGTGTGTGTGTGTGTGTGTGTGTGTGTGTGTGTGTGTGTGTGTGTGTGTGTGTGTGTGTGTGTGTGTGTGTGTGTGTGTGTGTGTGTGTGTGTGTGTGTGTGTGTGTGTGTGTGTGTGTGTGTTTAAGAACAATATTCAAAACATTGTTATACATTAAAACCTTTTATTTACAAAGATTGAGTTTATTACGAAACATAGAAGTTGTAATACATTCAATATAAGTAAAACAAACATTATGATAAAATCAAATAATACAATAATAATACAAGTTTGTAAATAAAATACATGTTTACATTCAATACTTGTGATAATCTTTACATTTGTAGTTGTGATTCTTACTTATATTAAAGTTTGCGTATGTCCATTATAATCAAGTGGTGGACGGCAAACAAGCGATATTTGAATAGATCATAAGTATGCAAAGAAGTTCAGCAGAAAACCCGACATTAAAAAATGGTTGATACTAAATGATTTAATAATCAGAAAAATGACACATAAACATGCTTAGATACGAAGCTAACTCAATATCGTGATGAAGATACTGCACCTTTGTCTTAGGTCGATTGCCTTTATCAACGTTAATGCATACACACTGACTTTATTAAATGTTGAAACAAAAACAATTGACAGACTACAGATAAACTGTTATGTTTTAAATTAAATTATGAATGGGATGTATTAAAACACATATGCTTAAGTAATATATCACATACAACTATTAGGGTATATTGTCTTATTTTTTCACATCATTAAATATAGCAAATAACGAAACTCAAAAAACTATGCCATCAGTGAAATGTTTTTTCAACTTCTTTAACACATGGGACACTCACTACAAACTTTAAATGATCAAAACTGTGATCACCGCTTATCAGGTCGATCAATAAAAAGAAAAAGAGGTTCTAACAGATTTAAGCTTAGCTGAAATTTAAATTTACCCCATAATTATTCAGAAAACAAACGAGCGTCTAAAACGATCTCAATCACATGTGCTCCTGCAGACAGAAATAAAATATGAAAACCAAAATGTGACGCGCACATTGAAGAGTTTTTTTATTATAATTGAAATAAATATGATCCATGGATGAAAGATACACTACAAAGCTAGCAATATATATATATATATATATATATATATATATATATATATATATATATATATATATATATATATAGTATATATATATATATATATATATATATATATATATATATACATAAAATAATCAAATAAACTTGGTGTGATGAAGATTGTAAATATTTGTCATCCGCATGACAAAGAATAGCTCGACGCTTACCAACTCTGAAGACTGAGTATTACAAGTTATGATAAGTGTTCGTTCTACCGCATCAAAATAACACCAATCAACGTCTTGTAATATTTGAAAAGGTTAACATTAAATGCATTGCATAATATTGAACATTAGACTTTCCTTCGCCGATCTTATAAATCCTCCTTATTGTTAGCATTTGTATGTGCGTGTCATACAAAATTGTTGTTTCATTAGGCTACGAATAAACGATCCAAGATATAATATTCAATAATCCTTAAGTCTTACATCATACAACAGGCGAATATTCTTGCATATCGTGGAGTTCACATGCGTAATCAATCTGAGGTATACTAATAATGAACTTCCAGAAACATTATAAGGACATATAATTTCTTTTTAATATCCTTAACTGTATTTATGTAAGGCGAATGACAATTGACGACATTAATTGTTAAACTCATTATTTAGGCCAAATTTTTTTTATTATCTGTTTTACGGGAATTTTTTCAAAAACATTGAGTCGGGGGGGGGGGGGGATAAATAAAAATAAAAGCGTGAAATACGAGCAGTCTACCAAAAAAAAAAACTAAAAATAAAACTGATTAAACCGATTTTTTATTTTATTTTTTAAAATGTAAAATATCAGCCAATTTAACCTTATGTATACTTGCATTAACCTTAAGGTGTTTTATATATCTCATTGCACTGCTGGTGAAGCTTTTTATAATATTAGTCAACATACTTTTATAATATTAATATAATATTAATAGGCAAAAGCACCTTTTCATATATATTGCTTTAATAGAGGCTAAACACTCCAGGTGTGTAGAGTAGTATAGTGATCGTTAAACTGTTGTTGAGTGTTTATCATATGTATGTTTATAACAAATATAGCATGCTTTTGACTTAAATTAAAAAGACTTGAAAACTGTTTACATTGTTTAATAGCTTTAACAACTAACTTTCTAACTTTCATCCATGGGTGAAATATGCACATTAAAAACTACTTTTTATATAACAGACTCATCGGTTTGGATACTATATGCCTATTCTTGTGACTTTGACGGACATATTAACATCAGGACCCAATGTCATTTTCTTCAGAAGCTGTGTTGCATACTTTTTCCTAAATAAAGTATATATATGGGTGGGTGGGGAATGGGATTATTGATGCAAG
This sequence comes from Dreissena polymorpha, assembly GCF_020536995.1. Lineage (NCBI taxonomy): Eukaryota > Metazoa > Mollusca > Bivalvia > Myida > Dreissenidae > Dreissena > Dreissena polymorpha. Next base: position 9,523,875 of record NC_068357.1, read on the forward strand.
GGTAGCAAGACACTTCGACCCCTTGACACTTCGACCCTTACCCATGTTTGATGACACTTCCGACCTCTTGACACTTGGACCCCTATTTTCCGTATTATTGTTGATCTTGAAGACACTTAGACCCCGTAATCACTGAATTAGCAATTAATGTTGTACTTTTGGGTTGTGACTATTCTATTTGAAATTCAGGAATACATATACTTAGAAACTACATAAGGTGACGTATGGGTTGACGACAATCGACACATAATATTTGCCCCAAACAAATAACTTCAACTCCTACAGAATGCCAGGAAGTGGTACCTTTACAGGACATTCAGGGTTGTCAAAAAGCAGTTCAAGCAAATTTGGTCAATTCATGCGTTCATACAGGAGGGCGAGTCAATGAAACAGGTTACGCTAAAGTACGGTCTGATGTCAGGACGTAGGAAACAGGACTACATAGCCATTTAACAGAGGGTACTCGATATTCCCCCATGAAGTTCCTGTCGTTGATTGCTTCTGTATGGACTACGAGATAGGTTTGATGGCAGGCACTTCGACAGGTATTCCCCGGAACCGTTCTGAAAGGTTGTGCCATTGGTCCCAATATGTGATAAAAATATGAAGGACTTTGGTCTCATCAGGACGTAACAGGGAACGTTCAACTATGCACCAGCTGATCAGTAATCTGTTTTCTTTACCATTCTTTCCCGGCAGGGATATTGGGAGAGCTTTTCAACGCATAAAAGATCGAGCGGACACTAGTTCAGAGAATGTACGTGATTTCTTTGAAATGTGGAATACACATGGGTGGACACCACACTTTTTTCAACAGAGGAGTGGTCTGTGTACAGGCAGCCTGTGCGCACCAATAACGATACGGAGGGCTGGCACAGGAAACTGAACCAGAAGGCTGGGAAAAGATCCCTTCAGTTCTACGTCTTGGTACATTTTCTGCTTAAAGAGGCCAAAACGGTCAACATCCATCACTAGCTGGTATCGCAGCAGTACTTAATCAGAAACAGAAGGGCTGTGTACGTATCAATTGACCAGAGAGTTGGGTAGATGTGGGACCAGTAAGACAACCACGACATTGTTTGCGAAGAGTTCTTGACAAGAATCTGTGATATTTATCGACGTATTTAGAGGACATTAAAAAATTGCCAGACTGAGGGTTTCAAACAAGGGCTGTTTGTGATTGTGTTGTATTCAAACAAGCAAAATATCACTCATGACTAAGAAAAATAATTATATTTCTTTGTTTCTTAAGGTAATATTTAATCCTATATTGAAATTAAAAATATCATAAAATGTTCGTAAAAATGAACTTATAAGCAATGTAATTAAGTGCGTTTTTATCATATTCCACACACAATATTATTATGTTTTCTTTTTCCTTAATAAATTGATATCACAATACCATTTGTTTTTATTAATTGATCATTTAACATATACGATTCTAAGTGTGTTTGTAGTAAATACCGGTTATTATTTTGTTATAGGTGATTTAAAAAAAAATGTCCGAAGTATTTCATGAAACCCTGTTGAAAGCCCTACTACATATTCCCTCTCCTTGGCAATTCTTTCATCAAGTATGACGCACATTACAAAAATCAATTCCAATAAGAATAATTATGTTAAATATATTTAAAAAACAGGGGTCAAAGTGTCTCAAAAATCAAAAACAGGGATCCGAGTGTCTCAGAAAATAGGGGTGTAAGTGTCCTAAAGGGGTCAAAGTGTCATCTTTAAAAACACAAACAAAGGGATCGAAGTGTCAAGGGGTTGAAGTGTCTGACATTTGATGCAAGTAGCTTTGGTTCAGTCCTCGTGTTCATCATAAAGTTACGTTAAGTATTAATTCTAGGGCTTATTGGGATGTCGATTTTTATCAATAAAAAGATTTTAATAAATAGGCATATTTATTAAACCTACCCAAAACTTCTTATAACATCGAATGTTATCGATGGTGCCACCTCTGCATCATCTGCAAATACGCTAATAATTTTTATGTTCGTTTCACATAATTCATGAATGATATTGTGTTTTCAAGATTTACTTTTCTAATTGAAATACTTAGTTCTCCATTTTTAATTAGTTTGATTTTGAAATATTCCCCATTCCTCTTGTTGTTGTTAACGTCCAACAGTTGCCAGAATACAATATGCAAATTATTTGTAAAATACCCCCCGATTGGTTAATAGTGTATGGTATTGGGTGTAATAGCCAATAAAAAATTGCTGACGCTTTACAAGTCGACTAGGCACAACGAAACAACCCGTATTATAAACACATTTTAAACAACACTTTCGACAATCTGCGCATTTTTTTCAAGTTTTTATAAAATACCAGGTCGGCGGGTGAAATGTAAATAAAAAACTCGAAAGTGACTTTTATTTTATTTGAATTTGTGGAAAAATAGGGTCGGTCGCTCCCGTAAAACAAACAATATAACAAGAGCACCGCCTTGCGGGTGCAGACCGCTCATCTATTTTCTTTTTAAAGGTGAATGGACTCTCAATTTCAATCACAAAGGAGGGAGGGGTGGAGTAAAGAGGGGTGTATAGTGTGGGGGTGTGGACATTTATTTCATTATCTTCCAAAAATGCGAAAAAAAATGCAAAAAAAAAAAAAAAATTCGGGGGTGGCTGGGGTGGGTGGGGGGAGGGGATTCTAGGGTGCGATGGTTGGACGGTATTTCAAAAATAAAATAATAAAATTAATTATTTGTGTTTTTTAACTGTTTCAAAAAAAAAATTCGGGGCTGGGGTGGGGGGGGGGGGAAGTAAAGTGTGAGGGTGTGGTGGTCATTTGTGAGATGATCTTTAAAAAAAAAATTAAGGGGGGGAGGATTCGGGGGGGAGGGGGGAGGGCACGGGGGATGGTTTGGGTGGAGTCTTTTGTGGTATGTCAGGTAAGAGTAGTTTTGTCAAAGTATCAATCAAATCTAATAATAAATAAAGAAGTTATGGCAATTTTAGCAAAATTTAATAATTTGACCCTGAGAGTCAAGGTCATTCCAAGGTCAAGGTAAAATTCAACTTGCCAGGTGCAGTAACCTCATGATAGCATGAAAGTATTTGAAGTTTGAAAGCAATATCCTTGATACTTTAGAAGTAAAGTGGATCGAAACCTCAAAATTTAACCATATATTCAAAGTTACTAAGTCAAAAAAGGGCCATAATTCCGTAAAAATGACAACCAGAGTTATGCAACTTGTCCTTTTACTGTACCCTTATGATAGTTTGCGAGTGTTACCAAGTATGAAAGCAATATCTATGATACTTTAGGGGTAAAGTGGACCTAAACACAAAACTTAACCAAATTTTCAATTTTCTAAGTATAAAAAGGGCACACAATTCTGTCAAAATGCCAGTCAGAGTTACATAACTTTGCCTGCACAGTCCCCTTATGATAGTTAGTAAGTGTTGCAAGTATGAAAGCAATAGCTTTGATACTTAAGGAATAAAACGGACCTATACACAAAACTTAACCAAAATTTTCAATTTTCTAAGTATAAAAAGGGCACATAATTCTGTCAAAATGCACGCCAGAGTTATCTAACTTTGCCTGCCCAGTTCCCTCATGATAGTAAGTAAGTGTACCAAGTTTGAATGCAATAGCATTGATACTTTCTGAGAAAAGTGGACCTAAACGCAAAACTTAACCGGACGCTGACGCCAACGCCGACGCGGACGCCAAGGTGATGACAATAGCTCATAATTTTTTTTTCAAAAACTAGATGAGCTGAAAATGTTGGCCTAAAACAGAAATGATCCGCTATCATTGGGGAATCATTTCTGAAAACAGCTATGGTCCGTTTCAGGGGCAGTTATTGCACATCAGTTTCTGCTCTTTCAAGATGGCAGACGGAATTTCGTCACTTGTTTTCGTGTCAACGGTACTGGGAAGCAGTGTGTCATCGCTTTGGGTTCCCTCAGATATCTGCGCACACTTCAACAGCAAGTCGTAGTTAATCGACTCAGATACCAAGGAGTCTTGCTTGTAGTCTGGGTGGCTCTGTACAAAGTCTCGTATCCACCTGGCTGTGGTTTTTAATTTTCCTATAATAGAGTAATATTATACATGTAAATTCAGGCATAATAGAGGCTTAAACAAGATTTCATTAAATGAAAAAGTTAATTAAAGATAGTTGCCTATGTACATAGATATTGGCTAGATATTGACTATATCTATGTACATAGTCGAACTATCTTTTTTTTAAGAAGACATTTTGTCGGAAGATTTTTATTAATTTAGATTGTGTATGCATTATAATAAACAACGGGTAACTAAAAAATTAATCAATCAATAAATTAAAAAAACAACATTTTCATTGACATTGAGTGCCTATGTATATATTCAGATAAAAGGAAACGTCTTCAGGGGCATAACTTTGGACAAAATAATACGATGGATGGTTAAGCAACTTTTCAAAGGGCCATAACTCTCTAAATAAAACAAACCAGAACCCACAAATAACATGCGCATCTCCTCAAGGTAGTTAAGCTTTCCATAAAGCTTCATTGAATTCCAGTCAGTAGTTGGGGAGAAATAGCCCGGACAAGAATTGCACTATATGTACAGTTAATAGAAAATTTCAAAGGGCAATAACTCTGTGAAAAATCATCCGACCATAACCGGCTGATAATATGCACATCTCCTGTTGGTAATGAAGCTTCCCATAAAGTTTCATTGAATTCCTGTAATAAGTTGCTGAGAAATAGCTCAGACAAGAATTGCACTATATGTACAATGGAAAATTTCAAAGGGCCATAACTCTGTGAAAAATCATCCGACGAGAACCTGCTGATGATATGAACATCTTTTGGTAGAAAAGCTTCCCATAAAGTTTCATTGAATTCCGGTTATAAGTTGCTGAGAAATAGCCCAGACAAGAATTGCACTATATGTAGAGTTAATGGAAAATTTCAAAGGGCCATAACTCTGTGAAAAATCATCCGACCAGAATCGGCTGATAATATGCACATCTCCTCTTGGTAGTGAAGCTTCCTATAAAGTTTCATTGAATTCCGGTCATTAGTTGCTGAGAAATAGCCCAGACAAAAATTGTACACTGACACACGCATGGACACATGAAGCGGCGACTATATGCTCCCCCCAATTTTTTTTCGGGGGAGCATAAAAATTCCTGATCCAAAAATTATATTATCTCAAAAATGGCCAGAAAAAGGCCTGCTATATCTCACCCTTTGCGCGGCATGATATGAGGTTGAGGTACTGCTTGATAGTACACCGGGTGTCTACATCAATCTCCACCATGTCCATGTAGTTCTCTATCAGTGGCAACAGGCCTGGGAAGTCCTCCTAGAGTACAGGCAGATAATAAGAGCCTTGTTCTGAATAACTTGGCATACATTTTTATGTCCCCTAGTCTATACTGGGGGACATATTGTTTTTGCCATGTCGGTTGGCTTGTTGGTTTGTTTAAATCAAACTTCAACATTGGCCATAACTTTTGCCATATTGAAGATAGCAACTTGATATTTGGCATGCATGTGTATCTCATGGAGCTGCACATTTTGAGTGGTGAAAGGTCAAGGTCATATTTCAAGGTCAAAGGTCAAATATATGGAAGAGACATCTTGTTCTTTCTTGTCTTTTCAATTCTTGTCTTTTACTGATTGTATTGTGAATGATTGATTTATTTACATTGTCTTTGCCAATACGAAATAAAAATGTTTAAACTAAAACATGGCTTTCAGCATGTGCGTAAAGTGACATCCCAGATTAGCCAGTGGAGTCTTCACAGGCTAATCAGGGATGGAACTTTGCGCTTAACTGGAATATTTCGATTACTACTGTAAGATTATTATTACTTGTGGGACATGTAGTTTTCAGAGATTTTGTAGTTTTGTTGTTCTTTTTTCGTTTTTTTTGCCACTATGGAAACCCACAAATTTACTAATGCCCAAAATAGTATTCTGTTCTAATCATGAAATTTCATCTCCACAGATATTATGGTTCTACGGCAGTTGAAAAGCAAAATCCTCAAACTCGAATGGAAGGAAACAGCTGAAAGTAGGAAGAATGATACCGCTGACCTTTGAAGGGTCATAAAAAATGTAAATACCTTTCCATGTATGATGTCATTGATAGACAACTGGGTGTACTGGTCCTGTATGTTACACTTCTTGCCCCCATCGCAGCACTGTATCACAGCATCTTCAGCCTCAGGGGGTGAGCAGTCTGAACAATCAGAAAGAATCAGGGGGTGAGCAGTCTTAACAATCAGAAAGAATCATGGGCTGAGCTGTCTGAACAATCAGAAGGAATCAGGGGTTAAGCAGTCTGAATAATCAGAAAGAATCAGGGGGTGAGCAGTCTGAACAATCAGAAAAAGCAGGTGGTGAGCAGTCAGAATAATCAGAAAGAATCATGGGCTGAGCTGTCTGAACAATCAGAAAAAGCAGGGGGTGAGCAGTCTGAATAATCAGAAAGAATCAGGGGGAGAGCAGTCTGAACAATCAGAAAGAATCATGGCTGAGCTGTCTGAACAATCAGAAGGAATCAGGGGGTGAGCAGTCTGAACAATCAGAAAGAATCATGGCTGAGCTGTCTGAACAATCAGAAGGAATCAGGGGGTGAGCAGTCTGAACAATCAGAAAGAATCATGGCTGAGCTGTCTGAACAATCAGAAGGAATCAGGGGCTGATCTGTCTGAACAATTAGAAAGAATCAGGGGGTGAGCAGTCTTAACAATCAGAAAGAATCATGGGCTGAGCTGTCTGAACAACCAGAAGGAATCAGGGGCTGAGCTGTCTGAACAATCAGAAGGAATCAGGGGCTGGTCTGTCTGAACAATCAGAAAGAATCAGGGTGTGAGCAGTCTGAACAATTAGAAAGAATCAGGGGCTGATCTGTCTGAACAATCAGAAAGAATCAGGGGGTGAGCAGTCTGAACAATTAGAAAGAATCAGGTGGTGAGAAGTCTGAACAATCAGAAAGAATCATGGGCTGAGCTGTCTGAACAATCAGAAAGAATCAGGGGCTGAGCTGTCTGAACAATCAGAAAGAATCAGGGGGTGAGCTGTCTGAACAATCAGAAAGAATCAGGGGGTGAGAAGTCTGAACAATCAGAAAGAATCATGGGCTGAGCTGTCTGAACAATCAGAAAGAATCAGGGGCTGAGCTGTCTGAACAATCAGAAAGAATCAGGGGGTGAGCTGTCTGAACAATCAGAAAGAATCAGGGGGTGAGAAGTCTGAACAATCAGAAAGAATCATGGGCTGAGCTGTCTGAACAATCAGAAAGAATCAGGGGCTGAGCTGTCTGAACAATCAGAAAGAATCAGGGGGTGAGCTGTCTGAACAATCAGAAAGAATCAAGGGGTGAGAAGTCTAAACAATCAGAAAAAATCATGGGCTGAGCTGTCTGAACAATCAGAAAGAATCAGGTGGTGAGCAGTCTGAACAATCAGAAAGAATCATGGGCTGAGCTGTCTGAACAATCAGAAAGAATCAGGGGCTGAGCTGTCTGAACAATCTGAAAGAATCAGGGGGTGGGCTGTCTGAACAATCAGAAGGAATCAGGGGCTGATCTGTCTGAACAATCAGAAAGAATCATGGGCTGAGCTGTCTGAACAATCAGAAAGAATCAGGTGGTGAGCAGTCTGAACAATCAGAAAGAATCAGGGGGTGAGCAGTCTGAACAATCAGAAAGAATCAGGGGGTGAGCAGTCTGAACAATCAGAAAGAATCATGGGCTGAGCTGTCTGAACAATCAGAAAGAATCATGGGCTGAGCTGTCTGAACAATCAGAAAGAATCAGGGGGTGAGCAGTCTGAACAATCAGAAAGAATCATGGGCTGAGCTGTCTGAACAATCAGAAAGAATCATGGGCTGAGCTGTCTGAACAATCAGAAGGAATCAGGGGGTGAGCAGTCTGAATAATTAGAAAGAATCAGGGGGTGAGCAGTCTGAACAATCAGAAAAATCAGGGGGTGAGCAGTGTGTGAGACAGCCAGATGGACAAACAGACAAACATCCATGATGATTTCAGTATACCAATCTTTACTTCATCACTATAGACTATAGGAGCTATTTTCAACTGCTTGAAAACTTATTTGTATCATGCAAGGATTAAATAGACTGTAATGGGGCTTAATTCATGCACATAAAGGGTAGCTGCTATTGTGGACCCTACTTTCTGCCTGAATTGGATTTTGGCTAAGAAGAGACTTCCTTTTAACAAAAATTACCAAACAAGCCTAAAGCATTGTCCCGATTAGCCTGTGCTTACTGCAAAGGTAAACCTGAGACAACACTTTACGCACATGCATTTAGCCTCATTTCCCCAGAGCGAGGTTGATATTAACCGTTTGCATGCTGGGTAATTTGTTGTCTGCTGAATTTCTAAAATTAGCATTTTCTTCATTTTTTTTTCAAAGAATACTATCAGAATAGCATACAGTTTGGATCCTGATGAGACGCAACGTTCTGTGGCGTCTCATCTGGATCCAAAACTGTTTGCAAAGGCCTTCAAAATTCGGTTCCAGCACTGAAAGAGTTAAGAAACAGAACCGCCACAAACCTGTAAGAATGTCCTTCCTGAAGTAGAATTTCTGCTCCAGTACAGCGTCACGCTTGAACGACCGCTTCAAATTCTCGTCCACTTTAGTCAGCGGTATTATGAACTTCAGTCCAAAGGTCAGTATTACTCGAGTCATGAGCACCTGTGAGAAACAAGGAATATACGTTTTAACCTTTTTGTTTTAGCTTGATTGAATTTAATGCCACAGACTTATTGAAACGGTCTTGAGTCGGTTTTCTGGGAAGAACCAGTACTTGGTGTTAAAACGCTCTCACTGTGTGGATTAAATATAAGAAGAATCTATGCATATCTAAGTGGTAAAGGGTTAAAAACTCCCATAAAGGGACGTCAAGACTGGATTGACAAGCAATACCATTTCCTGTTCCACCACTCACCATGAATGTAGTGAAGGCTGCATTCTCAAAGTCCGTTAGCTGCACCTCCATTGGTCGGAATTCCACGCGCCAACCGATGTTACTGTCAGGGGGCGGAGGCTTGAACCTCATTGTCTGCCAGTTGGTTGACTGAATGTTCTACAAATACAGTATCATTTATAGAAGTATTATATGAACCTCACTCTGGGAAAACAGGGCTTAATGCATGTGTTGTCCCAGATTTTCCTGTGCAGTCTCTATCAGGGAGTAGCAGGGATTAGATTAGCATCAGGGACAAATGCTTTCCCAGGAAACTGGATTTGGGCTAAAAAGATACTTCCTTTAAACCAAACATTCCATAAAAGTGGAAAGTGTTGTCCCAGATTTGCGTGTGCAGACTCAACAGACTAATCTGTAATGACACTCTTTGCACGCATAAATTAAGCATGCATGAGTTTATGAATTAAAGGGACCAAATGGGGCTATAAAAAATGTATTCTCTTAAATAAATATGCAATCGATAGAACAAAACTCTCGGCTTCACACTTTATATCTCTTCATAATATTTCTAATTCACTGCATGAAATTCTCTGTTACAGTTTGGATTAAGAAAAGAAAATCCCAACAAAGAAATTTAAATTTGACCAATGTTGGACTAATGCAAAGCTGTAACTGTCATCCTTAAAAGTTTTACTGGCTATAAAATGGCTCCTTATTATTTATTTGTTTTTCTCACTTAAATTATACCGTAAATGGTGCACATACTTCTGTAAAACCAATATTATTTGTTGGACATTAGTTTCCTAGGATTTTCGTGGCAATGGTCAACCACAACATAATTTTTTCAACAAACCCTAATTTTCCATGTCTAAAATCAGAAATTATGAAATAATCAACAAAAATAAGATCCAACAAAAATGCCAGATTTTATGAATTCAGGAAATTTTGATGTAAACGTAATTAAATGTATACACAGTACATGGTTAACCCTTTTCCAGTGAGATACGCATCATCACCCATTTGTAATTTCTTAAAAAGTCAAATTAAATTAAAAAACTTTCTCACAAGATTCAAGTTTTAAGGCCTTCATTTCCAACCCTAAAACACTGATGAGCAGCAAACAGCATGGTTGCATGCAAAACAGCATGGTTGCATGCTGAGTGGGAAAGGGTAAAGTATTGTACCTCAAAATGGTCTGTGTCGACTTCATCGTTCTGATTTACTTTCTCGCTGAACAATGAGACTGGGTCCCTGATGAATAAATGGGCCACATGCTTGGCTAAAAGGTCATCTATACCTGTAACATAGGTGCACATGAATTTCAGGTAAGTACCAGGTTATTATTGACAATATTGTTATGATGCAGCGTGTTCTAGCTTATAATAGGAAATTTAATTTTATTATCTTTATTATACATATTATATTATTATACATGTATTTACCTGTAACATAGGTGCAAATAAATGTCACGTTAATACTATGTCGTTTTTAACAATATCTTTTACACTGCAAGTTTTCTAAGTCATTATATGCATGCATGGAAGTGAGTCAACTTTTCAAATTATTATTTAACTGCGACTTTGTCATTAACTAACACTCTTATATACATGTTTCACGATGATGGATCAAACAGAAAATTGGTTACATAAATACCTACAATATTCAACTAAACAAAACAGCTGATGTGAAGCCCCAAATTTACACATACACATTACACAATTTCTAAGAGTGTCACCAAAGACACATTTATAATGAAAACCACTTTCAAAAAATCGTCTCAAGATAGGGTGGTGCGGTGGTCTAGTGGTAACACACTGGTCTACCATTCCAGAGGTCCCTGGTTCAATTCCTGGCCGGGGCACTGGACATTTCAGAAATGCTCCAAGTGTTTCCCACCCAACTAGAGATGTACTGGTATGAAACCCTGGTAATTCTCGCGTGTATCGGTGCTATACACTGAGCACGAAAAAGAACCAAGGGATCTTTTCGCAAAGAGCTAGGGTATCGCACCCGGATTCCTTGTATCTCAATGCTGTCTCTTCTGCTTGCTGTCTCTTCAGCAAAAACCAAAGGACCCCATTGGAAATAAGTGCTTGCACTTAATGGGTTATCCTTGACCGCAAGGTCAAAAGAAATACATACAGACGTTTCTGACAAGAAAATGTCACAAAATGTACATGCCTCCATAAATCTGATCCTAATAGATGTCCTTGTCGTATACAAGTCCTATGTATGCTCTGCTTGACATATTATGAGAACAAATGTTCTGACCATGTTTGAAAATTATGCAACAAAGGCTCCTGATTTGCCTTTTTGAATAATCAGAATTCTAAAAAACGAAACTTGCCTCCATTAATGAGGTCTTTGTAGAGGTCCTTGTCGTATACCAGCTCTATGTCGCTGTATGCACTGCTCGAGAGGTAACTGTCCACAGAGTCATAGCGCGACTTGTTGATCACAAACCGGTCCTTCTCCAAGGGCTGTGAATAGAAAATAAAAGCTTTTGCATGATATGGATTATTTGATTGCGCAATAGAAAAATGGCGGCCATTTTTGGTCCCATTTGCTATAAATCTTGGCTTGAAACCTTTTTTAATCCATTTTTACATTAAAATACTGTTTATAAAAGGTTTTCTACAGTACAAAACATGAATGTTCATGTATCTACGACCTATTCTGTCATAAGGCAAATATAGAAAATGGTAATTTTCATGTAAAAAGGCCTCCATTTCCTATTGTAGTAACTTATGTTAGAAATTAACAAAAAATGAAAATATCTGAACAGTCATATTTCTAAAGATAGGGCTTATCAACTTGCTTTTGATTTAGAGATGATATACAATAGAGCTGTGTTCAAATGCTCTTCAGAATTTTTAACCAAAGTAAAAAGTCTCGATGTTTACTTCCCTTCTAATTTTTAATAAAGCTGCAAATACTTTTTTCAGAGATAGGAACATAACCTGAAACCATATTTGAATATTAATCTATCCTATTTCTAATATATTGTAGTATTTGCTTTAAAAGCACCTAGATCTATATGTCAGAACTTTCGAACGTCCCAAAAAATAATTATGTTTTTTGTCATCACAAAATCACTATGTTCTTTGCCTATTTGTAGAACACATTAAAACCACATTTTGGAAAATCACAATATTTCATGTTAAATAAATATAGGATTACCGGAATAAACCCCCTTCGGAAGAAACCCCCTTCCCTAAAAACGGCATAGCGGAAGAAACCCCCTTTCACATTTTGCATACGCGGAAGAAACCCCCTCGCTAGTTTTGCATAGGCGGAACAAACCCCCTTCGAGTTTTCAGACAGGCGGAATAAACCCCCTTCGTGTTTTCAGAAAGGCGGAATAAACCCCCTTCCTAAGTGTTAAGTCTTTCCCGCAGAGGTAGTAAAATCCCGACCCGAACGATTCCCCAATACATCCGTTTCAACCCGACTCTATTACTGCATGCTTGCTACTTTTCAAGTTTATATTCATTTCCCGATAATCCCGTTTATAACATTTTTAAAGCACTTTCTGGTAAATATTAACGATAAAAGCTCTCAATAATTTCTTTAACACAAACCTTGCCATTTTTTCTCTTCTATCAAATAAATTTCGGCATAAGTGACTATATATAGACTTGATGAAATATTCCCTCTGAACATGCATCAATCACCTGACTAGTTGTGTGCTTGTTATAACGCTCAATACACACACGCTTTCTATGCTGCATAATTTTCGCGCCCTTTTTATTGAGAAAAAGAGTCAACACAAAATAGAATTTACACTGCAAAAATATTTCAACGTTGCAGTAACATTTACATTCGGAAGTGTGTTTCGTATTAAAAACGCGTTAACACCAACTTACGGGAGTGTGTTTCGGATTTATAGTATAGAAATGTACCGGCCGTTTGTTCACAAGTTGTTAATGAAGTTGTTAATGATACACACTAAATATTCAATCTGTGAAACTCAAACATCGTTATCGTGATAATTGAATGAAGGTGCGAAAATCTGATTAAAGGAATGTACCGGCCGTTTGTTCACGAACAATGTATGAATGGGGGAAAGAATTATTATTGAAGGATAAAATAGACAAAAATAGAATGAAATATATTAACATTTATTTACAAAGATCAAGCAAGCATATACTAGAAAACATTAAACAAATTGTTGTTGCAAAAAAAGAACACGCATTTAATGATAAAACAGACATACATTTACGTTTATTTACAAAGATCTCAAACAAGCATATATTAAAAATCAATAAACAATTTGTTGTTGAAAAAAGACACGCATTTATTAACGATAAACAGGCATATTTTTACATTTATTTACAAAGATCAAATCATTCCCTAAAATCACATAATTATAGCCGAATGCTAATGTAATTAAAAAAACTGTACATTACGTTCACACGAGCCGCAAAGGCGCCGATCATGACACAACTTCGCATCATTATCTACAATAGCCGGTACATTAAAGGACCATTTATATAATTAAATGAAGGTGTGAAAATCTATTTCGAAACTGTTATGTGCTGAGTAAAGAGGTGTACCGGCCGTATGTTCACAAGTTGTTAATGATGAGATGCTCGTGTGCATTTGTCTTGCACTCGTTTCAGTGAGATTATACCATTTTATATGCATTAACTTGTACTAGATTGATAAAAATAACAAAAACACAAAATTAGCGCCCAGAGCCGATAGTGACGAAGATATTTCGTACATATTTATAATAACCCAAGCATTCGTCTTAAAAAAAAATGAATCATGCAATCATGCTTCCCGGGAACTTTCTGAAAGTGAATTTCTGTAAACAATTACCGTTCGTTTGAATGTAACTTAATCGTCTGGAAGGGGGTTTGTTCCGCTATGGAAGGGGGTTTCTTCCGCCTATGCAAAACTAGCGAGGGGGTTTCTTCAGCCTATGCAAAACTAGCGAGGGGGTTTCTTCCGTGTATGCAAACTATGAAAGGGGGTTTCTTCCGCCCTGCCGTTTTTAGCGAAGGGGGTTTCTTCCTGAGGGGGTTTCTTCCGTACACCAAATATTGGTATGAAACAATAAAGACTGACCTTCAACCCCATCTCTTCCTCCGTCCGATCGTCGACCGATTGTGCGATAACAGTCCACCGAGTGTCGTTGTCAGACAGGTAGCCTCGATAAACAGGAGATGCTGCACTCAGCGCTAACTGTCATAAAAAAATTGCCATTTGCAAAACATTCATGAAAGAAGCATTTTTTTTATAAGTGCTTAGGTAACTGTGAGTTGAGACATGTTGGAGAGTAATCCAGTAAAAAGACAAAGTTTTTATAACAAGTCTCTGTTTGTAAAAAAGCTCTGCAATGATTGATGTCAGAGTGGTCTTCAATTTTTTGGGAAAAAAGGATCAATAAAACTATGTACAGAAAAAAACATTCAGCAAGGTAAAACTAGAAAATTTGGGAAATTTCCATAATTTTAAAGAAATTATGTTTTGTGGAGGGGCCTTTCAATACGGCTAAGGGCATTTTTTAGGTCCCAGATGAAGAAAAAAAAAGAAGAGTAAAAGCCATGCAGGTAGCGAGAAAAGAGGTGAGAGGTGAGACTGATTTCTGTCTATGTTGCAAAATAGTTTTTCAAGATTTTAACACCCTATGCTTTAGTGTTGCCTTTCCATGTGCAGACGGTGACCTAGTGTTTATTCCTGTTTAAGTTTTTTGTTAAGCACAAGCCTAGCACTCCCTATGATCATTATTAATTAGTGCACAATAAACAGAAAAGTACATTTACCATGATTGGACACAGGGGGGTCAGTTGGTCGTACAGGTTTCTGGCTTCCTCGATGTGACAGGCCTGGAATGTCACCTGCAAACAGCTGCAGCCCATCCCTGGAAATAAAGACAATCATTCTGGAAAACTTGTCATCACCCTTTCCCCCATAAAAAAAAGTAAAAATGGCTTTTGCAAACAGCATAAAACCAGAACAGCCTGCGAATAACTCACAGTCTGTTCAAGTTTTATGCTGTTTGCTGCTCATCAGTACCTAAGTGTTGGAACTGACACCTTTAAAACTTGGATTTAATAAAAAAAGGTCTTTAATAAAATTTAACCTTCTATGGGACAACAAATGCGTAAAAATATGTATCTAAATGGTAAAGGGTAAATGCATGTGGGATGACACTTTTTGCTAAAAAATTATACTAAATTCAATTGACCAATCAATCAATGTTGACAAGGCTTCCACTGGGATGGCATTAGCATAATGAGCAATCTTCTCTGGAAAAACTGGGCTTAATGCATTTGCATGAAGTGGTGTCCAATATTCGCCTGTTCAGGTTGCACAGGCTAATCCGGGAGGATATTTTCCACTATTATGGAACTTTTTGTTTGGAGGTAGTCTATTCTTATCAAAAATCTAGCTTATCCAGAAAGTTGTGTCCCTGGTTTGACTGTGTGGACTGCACAGGCTAATCAGGGATGGCACTTTAAGTGCATGTTATAAAAAATCCTTTATTTGACAGTTTCTGATGTAAATACTTCCTTATTGCATGTCATCTCAATAAATGATCAAAACCTTTATCTACAAACTCAAATGATATTTGAATGTAAAATGGAACCACATATTTACATAACCCTAAATACATGTAGCTGGCTACCCATAATCATTCATATTATTTAAGTCAAGTTCAAAATTTACAACATTAATTGGAACATAAAGGCAATTAAGTGTATGTAGGTTGTTTTTTATTCATTTTATCTGTGACATAAAGTAGGTTTTTAATTGGAACAAGCCTACGAAAAAACTCTGAATTAAATACTAGTTAGTAAGCAATACAAATAGGATAATATTGTAGTTCAGAATATGTACTGCATTTAAACTGGTAGGTATAATCACATATTGGTATTCACATTTGTCTTTCCTTTTTTTAAATTTCAATTCATTACCCACTATTGAAGTATCTGATTGGATGTTCAAATATTTGTATGCATGATATTTGTATATCTACTGTTGTTTCTGAATGTTAATAAAAACTATCTGACTGGGTCCTTATATTTCGGAGTCACAAATTAACTTTATGGTGGCTTAGATTGATGATTTGGTACTAAAAATTCTTAATTCAATAGGCTACAACAAAAATCCAATACTGTCCACACACATATGATGTGGAATTGATTGACCAAATCCCATGCAGTCCATATAGATACAATGTATGATCAGACATTAACTCATCAAATCCCATACAGTGTACATAGATAGGATAAGGCATTAACTCACCAAATCCCATACAGTCCATATAGATATGGTCAGACATAAACCCACCACATCCCATACAGTCCATATAGATATAATCAGACATTAACTCATCAAATCACATACAACCCACATAATTATGATCAGGCATAAACTCACCAAATCCCATACAGTCCATATAGATATGATCAGACATAAACTCGCCACATCCCATACAGTCCATATAGATATAATCAGACATTAACTAATCAAATCACATACAGTCCATATAGATATGATCAGACATAAACTCGCCACATCCCATACAGTCCATATAGATATAATCAGACATTAACTCATCAAATCACATACAGTCCGCATAATTATGATCAGGCATAAACTCACCAAATCCCATAGAGCCCATATAGATATGATCTGGATTAGGCAACCACTCACCAAATCCCATACAGTCCATATAGATATGATCAGGCTTAGATCCCGTGGCTCCTTCCCCTGTGTCCCCATATTGTGTCAGGTCCTCAACAAATGGATCTGGGGTGTACTTGTCCTTGAACACTGATAGAAATACAAATGACAAAAGTTAAAAATACCATAAGCATATCAACAAAACTGGTAGGCCCCTTTAAATCTCCATTTCACTTATATTAACAAATAAACAAACTTTCCAGAAAATTATTGTAAATTGACCTTTTATCAACCAAAATTGATCGAAATCGGTAAAATTTAGATATTTTATAATTGTTTCTCATAATATGCACATTGTCTTCACATGATAAATATCCCTAAATATATTTCATGTATATTGTATTTAAACTTTTTCTCATGGTCAACCATTCTAAATGTAAATCAATCATGCCAGGATGAAATGTTATTTCCCCACAATTGTAACATCAAGAAAAGTGAAAATGCAAGCTTAAATTTACATACAAAATTAACTTTTACATTGGCGAATTCAAAGTCTAAGTTTTTTTAAATAGTTTGCTTTCTTCATTTGCATTTCAATTAAAATGTAAATCTGACCATTTTGAACAGGATTATCATCAAACATTGGTGCACTCAAATTCTCCCCAATATTAGGCTATTAGCCTTACCTGGAATGTTTATTGCCACTTTCTTGCCCCGTCGTTGACGAATGTTTCGTGTTAGAGTTCTACAACAGGAAAGTGCGAGCCTCGCTCTGTGACAAGGGGGTTTAATGTGCAATCCGCACAGGCTAATCAAGGACGAAACTTTTTGCCTCAACTAGACTTTCTTGAAACAAAAAAATCTTAAAAGCGGAAAGTATTGTCCCTGATTAGCCTGTGCTGACTGTACAGGCTATTCAGGAACAAAACTTTTAGCATATGCGTAAACCCCCTTTTCACAGAGTACGGCCCAAATATATAAAGGTCAGTCAGATGAAACAAGAGCGCCGCATGACGGAGCAATATACGCCCGATTCGTGTGCCATTGGAGATGATACTCTGATGATTGATGTATTTGTTTTGGAAATAAGCAAAAAAAACAACAACAACTTATATAACTGATATATTCATATATATGCATTGATATCAACTTGAACTAGAGCTTTGTCACTGAATGTGACTTATACCCCCATACCACTTTGACGCAGGATAAAAAGTTGTTTAAAAGTTTCGGATGAATACAATTTGAATTAGAGTCCGGACAAAGTGGCGCCGTTGAAAATGCACTAATTGACCCTATGACCTAGTTCTTGACCCAACATGACCCATATTCGAACTTGACCTAGATATCAACTAGATGCAACTACTGACCAAGTTTGGTAAAGATCGGATGAATACAATTTGAATAAGAGTCTGGACAAAGTGGCGCTGTTGAAAATGGACTAATTGACCCTATGACCTAGTTTTTTACCTGGCATGACCCATATTCGAACTTGGCCTAGATATCAACTAGATGCAACTACTGACCAAGTTTGGTGAAGATAAGATTTATACAATTTGAATTAGAGTCCGGACAAAGTAAAATGCACTAATTGACCCTTTGACCTAGTTTTTGACCCAGCATGACCCATATTCGGACTTGACCTAGATATCAACTAGATGCAACTACTGACCAAGTTTGGTGAAGATCGGATGAATACAATTTGAATTAGAGTCCGGACAAAGTGGCGCCGTTGAAAATGCACTAATTGACCCTATGACCTAGTTTTTGACCCGGCATGACCCATATTCGAACTTGGCCTATATATCAACTAGATGCAACTGCTGACCAAGTTTGGTGAAGATCGGATGAATACAATTTGAAATAGAGTCCGGACAAAGTGGCCCCTTTGAAAATGCACTTATTGACCCTATGACCTAGTTTTTGACCCGGCATGACCCATATTCGAACTTGGCCTAGATATCAACTAGATGCAACTGCTGACCAAGTTTGGTGAAGATCGGATGAATACAATTTGAATTAGAGTCCGGACAAAGTGATGCCTTCCGCCCGCCCGCCCGCCAAGGGGTTTCACATAATACGTCCCGTATTTTATACGGGCGTATAAAAAAAAACAGATACATAAAAGAACATAATTGGCCAGTTGCTCCCTTCCATCAAGGACTGTGTTCACCCATTCCCGCTAAGAAACACATTTTGATGTGCTTGTTGAACCTTAGAAAATCAAATTAAATCTAGACTTTTTTTACTAGATTAAAGTTGTTTAAAGGGATCTTTTCACGGTTTGGTAAATTGACAAAATTGAAAAAAGTTGTTTCAGATTCGCAAATTTTCGTTTTAGTTATGATATTTGTGAGGAAACAGTATTACTAAACATTTACCATAGTCCAATATATGTATCTTTTTACGTTTTTAAAACCTAAAAATTATATAGCGTTGCAACGCAAAACAATTGAATAATTTGGAGAGTTCTGTTGCTGTCGTTTAAATTTAGGAAACTACTAAGATTGCTTATATAAAGTATAAAATACTTACACTGTGTATACCTGGCAGAATAGCCGAGAGGGCTAATGCGTTTTTTCTTCAGACTAACTCCAGGACTCCGGGGGTCACTGGTTCGAGCCCTGGTACTTAATACTTTTTTTTTCCTTTTTTTAATTTTAATTATTGATTTTTTACTGGAGCTTTTAAGATCCAATGTTTACATTTATCAATATAAAGCATTAAATGACAAAGTTCAAAATATGCCAAAATCTGTGAAAAGGCCCCTTTAAGGCATCATATCCAACCCTAAATACTGACAAGCAGCAAACAGCATAAAACCTGCAAAGACTGCGAATTACTCGCATGCTGTTCTGGTTCTATGCGGGTTGCATTTATAAATGTTCACTTTGCTTCTGAGTGGGGAATAGTTAAACAATCAGTGGTTTCAATTTCAGATTTAAACAAAAGCACTTGGCGGCCTAATCTGACCAATTTGCTTCACTTTAACCTAGGGCAAACACCATTAGACAAAGACAAAGTTGGAGTGAGATTTGTATTTCCAACTGATCATTTTAATGATATCATGCTTGAAACTTTAATGTCAATAGAAAATGATTAAACACATGAATATTCGTACTGTTTTTATTTATTTGACAGGACTAAAACTATTTTCTCAAAAACAATGAAAACCCATGCAAAAAAATCGTTATGAAGTATATCAAATATCATACATACTACATCAATTTTATAAATGTTTAATGATCACTTCTACCTGAATCCTGGAAACATGACCTCATCACAAAAAATATCATAAATTCTACCTTAATTATAATAAATTTTAATGATCAATTCTACCTGAATCTTGGGTGACCTTGAAATATGACCTCATCTGCAAAGAACAATGACCTTGATGCCCCAGCCTCCGGGGTGGGGGTAGTGTCTGGACTCGAGAAACCAGGGCAGCCTAGCCTACAAAATTTAGGAAAAAAGTTGGACCCCAACATTACTCTTTTTATGAGTCTTATTCTGTGAAATCTGGGGGCTGTTTCATCAAACATCGTACGACACATTTAGACTACGATACGAATTTCAAAGAAACATTATTTTAAAAAACCGAAGAATATTTCTGCTTATTTCCAGTCAAATCATTTATGTCATCATTGTCTTACCCGTGGCTTATATCTTGTGGAGCTATTTATCAACAGCTTGTATATTTTCAGTTTTTAAATTTCAGTCGTAAATTAAGATTGTCGTACGATCTTTGATGAAACGGCCCCCAGGGCTTAAAGCATGTGCGTAAAGTGTCGTCCCAGATAAGCCTGCGCATACTAATTTGGGACAACACTGTCTGCTTGTATGGAATTTTTGTTTAAATGATTATCTTCTTCACAAAAATAAGTATATGCAGAAAGCGTTGTCCCTGATTAGCCTGTGCAGATTGCACAGGCTAATCTGGGATAACACTATATACACAAGTAATGCATTAAACTAAGTTCACCCAGAACAAAGGTCAAATAATAAACAATGTTTTGAATTTGTGATGTATTTACCATCAGAACATTTGCCATTAATTTAGTCTTGTAAAACAATGCAAAAGAGTTGATTATTGGTTGATACCAAATATTTTATTTAATGTTCAGACCGTCCTGTTTTGTTTGGTTTTAACTTCTTACTAGGAAATTTTATTTATATTCCAATGCAAGGAATATGGAGATAACAATGATGCTGCAAGAAATAAAGGCATTGTTCAAATTATTAAACATAATTATGAATAGACTGATCTTTCTTCTGTTTTTTTTAAGAATTATAAATGTATTCAAGCATCGAATATAATTTCGGAATAGTCTATTTATTATTGATCTGAAACTATTTCAGAATTATCAATGTTTTCAATAACCTGAAATTATTTCAGAATGAACAATTCATTCAATCATCAGATATAATTTCTGAATTATAAATTTATATACTAATCTGATAAAAGTTTTGAATAATTTATATATTCTAAGGCGCAAGAAGGCCATAATTTGGATGGTTTCGCTGTAATTATTTGTCATATGATCTTATTTATTCATTCATCTGCGTAATCTATTTGCTCGTATCGACTCTAACACACATCTTATTAAACCCACACAAGCATGAAATGCAATCAAAATAGACAGATCCGGGTTAAGCAAAAAATTTAAAGTGTTATCCAGATCTCCAAATACTTTGGAAAATCCCATCTAATACAGGAATGTAGATACAAACATCCATGATTGTATCAACCAGCAGCGTTTTTTGTTCAAATTTGGGGCCTGTAAGGGGACCCATTCCCAATAAAAACAGTATATATTTTTCCCGAATGGGACATCAAAAATGCCAATTGAAGGTTTCCACTTCTTTTTTTAATTTGTCTCAACATTAGTTCATCCCCATCCAACTTTATATGCTGAACCATAGTGCATTAATATTGAAATCACTTGTATTCTCAATTTCAAAGTATTTGTTAGCAAAAAACAAAAACAATAATTTCCCAATATTAGTCAAAATGATGCAATTTTTCCAATCCAAAGGGACTCAGCCTCATTCACAAAATGGGGGAAAAACACGGAGTCCAGTGATAGTTCAAGTTGCTTTAAAATATTAATGATTTTTTAAGTATGTGACTCTAACAGGGTTTTTAATGCATCAGCTTTGTATGTTGGGTTTTCCAATATCAATGCAATTGTATAGTAAGTTTATTTAAGCTCCTCAATTATTAAAAAAAAAATTTCCATTAATCTCAAGTCACAAACAAAACCCCATTGCTCTTCAAACTAAATTATGAATGTGACCTTTAGCATTGAACAATTCAAAATTTTAAAATGGTATGTTCAAATACTATGATTGAATAATGTTAAAGAAAAATTTGACATCTGTCGGGTGTATGATTACTTCGGTACAGCTCTACCTGAATATCAATAATTACAATTTAAGTATGCACTACTACAGTGTGCAACACAAAGATAACATCAACATCATAACTGCAACTTTAGTGTACTTTAATGGTAAATGAATTTATAGTGCAATTGATTTACACTACAAGGACTTGTTTACAAGTTTTTGAAGATTGGCATAGATTTAGAAAAGAATGCATGCATTTTGTTTACGCAACAAAAACAAAAGTCTTTACTAAGATAAAAGTTTAAAACATACTTTCGTTTATTGATACTTAACTGAGCAAAGCTTAAAGATTCTTAAGTCCCATAAAAATACTTGGAAAATCAAGGTTAGACAAGCAGAGCAGGGCAGTTATTCACAAAGCCCCTTAAGGAAATCTTAACTTAACTTGCACTTAAGTACGATTTCAGATAAAATTTCTACATTTTTTTTGCTCGCAAAAAGATTAAATATTAATCAATTGAGCAATGCGGTATGTGTTTGTTTATAATATGTACATGTTAAAAGCCCAAGACAAGAAGATGTCAGAGACTCAAGGAATTTCATTAATTTAAATTATTTCCTTATGAGCTTAGTGATAACGCGCCCAGAATGCATTTTGCTTACTTGTGACTCACTTCATATCAATACATATCAAATTTATAAAACAAGTCTTAAAAGCAAAACATGCTCTGTCAAAATGATTCAGCAATATTTTTGATGATCACAACCATAGGTGATTTAATTTAAAGTTCCTAACATGATGGAAATCTATTTATAGTTTTATCTTGAGTTTTATCATGCATGCTTTAATGACAAACAACTTAAATACAAGTTGCAAGTTTAAGAGCTGTAATTAAATTGAAATGTAAAATGATTGACATTGCAGTTTTGAAAAACCAGAACTGTTTCTAGAACAATTTACAAATTGTAATTAGAACAATGGCCAGATGGTAAAATTCACAACATCTAAACTCAACATCAATGTTTAATGGGCAAATAAAGAACAAAACATTCTGTTTTGTTTCTTTCTTTGGAGTTTTCATTTTTTCAGCACAACATGTACCGATATAAAGTCACAAGCACTTAACAAACTCACACTCTTTCTCTGTTTTACAAGTATCTTGAGCACATAGTGATACTTATGTCAGTGAATGTCAACTATTTTAATCAGTGGTTACAGTGGGATAAAACTTTCATTACCAATGCCCACATAGTGCCTGCAATCAAACTTTTGAACCTCTCATTTGTAGCCCATTGCTCTAAAAAAACAAGCAAGCCAGTTCAAAAAAAACTTAAACAAACTGTTTCTTCAAAATACCAGGTTTTTATTCTCTAAAACAGACACAAATGAGCCGCGTTCTGAGAAAACTGGGCTTAATGCAGTCCGCACAGGCTAATCTGGGATGACACTTAATGCACATGCATTAAGCCCAGTTTTCTCAGAACAAGGCTCAAATGATACAAACCTTGGGAAGCAGGTTAAAGCTAATGGGAATTCATCTTCTGCCAAACATTTCTTGATTTCTGTTCTTCTACAAACAAAAAACAAATCAATATAATACATTTTGCCTAGCAGTTGAAAATAGGAACAAGTGCCCATGGGTATTGTTGGGTGATAAGGTATTAAAGGGATCTTTTCACGCTTTGGTAAATTGACAAAATTGAAAAAAGTTGTTTCAGATTCGTAAGTTTTTCGTTTTAGTTATGATATTTGTGAGGAAACAGTAATACTGAACATTAACCATGCTCTAATATAGCCATTATATGCATCTTTTGACGATTTTAAAACCTAAAAATTATAAAGCGTTGCAACGCGAAACGATTGAATAATTTGGAGTGTTCTGTTTTTGTCATTAAATTTTGTGAAACTACGAAGATTGCTTATATAATGTATAAAATACGTCATGAATGTGTACTCGGCGGAATAGCTTAGTAGGCTTAAGCGTTTTTACTTCAGGACTCTGGCAGGACACCAGGGGTCACTGGTTCGAAACCTGCTCCGGGCAATTTTCTTTTCCTTTTTTAATTTTTTTTCTTGATTTTTTACTGGAGCTTTTACGATCCAATGTTTACATTTATCAATATAAAGCATTTAATGAATAAGTTTAAAAAATGCCAAAATCTGTGAAAAGGCCCCTTTAAGATTAAGTATATACCATTTATTTAAGCTTGATTTCATTGAAATCCTAAGCTTATTGAATCACAATTGACTTTGCTTCCTGGGTAGATCCAAAAGTTGGTGTCTTTGGGGAAATCTAATGAAGCACAATGAGGATTGAGCCCATGACCCCACCTGCCCTTGCTTGCTAGGCAGATACCGCATCCACTATGACACAGGATTGAGCCCATGACCCCACCTGCCCTTGCTTGCTAGGCAGATACCGCATCCACTATGACACGGCAACCTGATCGTAATATTTTGATTCTTACTGAACTTAGTTCTAAATAATGTGTCTAGGAAAAATTAATAAAAATTTACTGTACTGATAACTTGTAAAACCGTAATAAGGGTGACCCAGATAAACTTTTGATTTGTTTTAACACAATGCTGAACAAAAATTGCCTACAGGAAGCTGGTCGGTGGCCTGTCCCAGACATCCACAGGCGAAAATGAGATGAGAAGAAAATACATTTACCTCAGCCTCATATTGGCCTCCACCAGATTGAAGTGGGCCATCAGTCCCCCATAGGGCTTGCCAGGAGTCCCCTCCACCATGTAGGCAGCATACTCAGGCCGCCATGTGGTCGGGTGAGACCTAGATAATGGACACAAATATGTACAAGACTGTGATAATCCATATCAATTATCCATTATAATAGTTAAAACACACACAAACCTTTATATTATATAAAAAGTCTTTCAGCATATTAAAATATGTTGCAATATGGACTTTCCCATTTAACATGCATTGCAATATTATTTTAGCCATTTGTGTTGCAGCCCATACCATAAGGGTTTCCATTAATTGAGTCTTGTCCAGCGCCCTCACACTTTTTGGGGAAAAGGGTCCGCAGCCCTTAGGAGGGGGAATTTTTGTGGCGTTTCTCTTTTTGGGGGATTTTTTTACTTACTCTCTCATTATTACATTTGTACATGTTTGCACTTTATTCATTGCATTTTTCATAATTTAGTATGTTTGCAAATATTAAATTGAAATAGAATTGAGATATAATAATCATGACACACATCTTTCTATAAAAAAAAAATATAAAAAAATAATTTGGGGGGGGGGAGGGAGAATTTTTCCCCCCAAAAGGGGAAAAAAGTATACTTTTCAGGTGGGGGACTGCCGCCGAATTTCGGCGGCAGATTTAATAGATTGAGGGCCCTGCTTGTCCCAGGAAAATGGGGTATATTGCATGTGTGTAAAGTGTCATCCCAGATCAGCATGTGCAGTCGACTGGATTTTCTCTAAGAAGAGACATCCTTTTAACAACAAATTCCATAAAAGAGGAGTTTCTTCCCTGATTAGCTAGTTCTGATAGCTAATTAGCGGACAATTTAATTGTTTAATTTTTAAGTTAAATTTTGAAATGCTTTTCTTCTAGTGTTTTATTTTGAATTAAATTTGAGTCCTAAAGTCCAACCATTCCCATTCCAAATCTCAAAGAGAATAAATAAATACACAAGAGCACCGCCTTGCGGGTGCAGACCACTCATCTATTTTCTTTTTAAAGGTGAAGGGACTCTCAATTTCAATCACAAAGGAGGGAGGGGTGGAGTGAAGAGGGGTGTATAGTGTGGGGGTGTGGACATTTATTACATTATCTTCCAAAAATGCGAAAACAAAATGCAAAAAAAAAAAAGCGGGGGTGGGGGGGTGGGTGGGGGGGGAGGGGATTCTTGGGTGCGATGGTTGGACAGTATTTCACAAATAAAATAATAAAAATTAATATTTGTTTTTTTTTAACCGTTTCAAAAAAAAATTGTGGGGTGGGTGGGGTGAGGGGTATAGAGTGAGGGTGTGGTGGTCATTTGTGAGATGATCTTTAAAAAAAAATTAGGTGGGGATTCAGGGGGGGGGGGGGGGGGGGGAAGCACGGGGGATGGTTTGGGTGGAGTCTATTGTGGTATGTCAGGTAAGAGTAGTTTTGTCAAAGTATCAATCAAATCTAATCATAAATAAAGAAGTCATGGCAATTTTAGCAAAATTTAATAATTTGACCTTCAAGTCAAGGTCATTCAAACGTCAAGGTAAAATTCAACTTGCCAGGTACAGTAACCTCATGATAGCATGAAAGTATATGAAGTTTGAAAGCAATAGCCTTGATACTTTAGAAGTAAAGTGGATCGAAACACAAAATTTAACCATATATATTCAAAGTCACTAAGTAAAAAAAGGGCCATAATTCCGTAAAAATGACAACCAGAGTTATGCAACTTGTCCTTTTACTGTACCCTTATGATAGTTTGCAAGTGTTCCAAGTATGAAAGCAATATCTATGATACTTTAGGGGTAAAATGGACCAAAACACAAAACTTAACCAAATTTTCAATTTTCTAAGTATAAAGGGCCCATAATTCCGTCCCAATGCCAGTCAGAGTTACATTACTTTGCCTGCACAGTCCCCTTATGATAGTTAGTAAGTGTTGCAAGTATGAAAGCAATAGCTTTGATACTTAAGGAATAAAATGGACCTAAACACAAAACTTAACCAAAATTTTCAATTTTCTAAGTACAAAAAAGGCACAAAATTCTGTCAAAATGCACGCCAGAGTTATCTAACTTTGCCTGCCTAGTCCCCTCATGATAGTAAGTAAGTGTACCAAGTTTGAATGCAATAGCATTGATACTTTCTGAGAAAAGTGGAGCTAAACGCAAAACTTAACCGGACGCCAACGCCGACGCCAAGGTGATGACAATAGCTCATAATTTTTTTAAAAAAAATAGATGAGCTTATAAAAATGCAGATGTTAGGTTTAAAATATCGTTAATATTAATAATATTTGTTTATCAATTGTAACTTGCAGTTCTTCACCCTATCCAGTTCTATGACTTAAACCTGCTGAGTAAATATACCATTGAAAACACTGCTTTCTCAATTTTACAGTATTTGTTAACAAGCAATTGCATTTTTATTGTCTAATATAAGATTTGTACTCGCTTTAAGAATGTTTTTTCCCTTCTATTTAAGGTCAACATAAAGTGTTGTTTTGTCTTTCAATATGTTTAATTATTTGCAGCCGAAGTTAAGTTAAACTTGTGTCACCTGGTGGTTAAAAGCATTGTTGATGAAGAAAGTTAAAAATATAAATATTTTACTCATATAGCAAGACAGCAAGTAATGAAAATTGGATACAATTAATGTTTCTGAACTCGTTGCATTTGCAATCAATCAGCCTAGTCAATTGGAGTTGTGTTCTGAGAAAACGGGGCTTAATGCATGAGCGTAAAGTGTCATCCCAGATTAGCCTGTGCAGTCCGCACAGGCTAATCAGGGTTGACACTTTTCACCTAAATTGGATTTTTGCTAAGAAGAGACTTCATTTAATTTAAACGAAAAATGTCATAAAAGCTGAAAGTGTCGTCCCTTTTTATCAACTTAGCAGACCAAATTCTTAATCTCTTCATTGTCATGGGAAGATGTGACACCACTTAACTGTCAAGTGGCACTGTAAACGTGTATTTAATGTTAAGTATTTTTCCACAAACTAATCCAGAACAATAGCTGCAATTTATAAAAAAAAGGGAACAGTGTGTGTATTTTCTATTAGACATACAGACAGTATTAGGCAAGTGTTGAATACATTTAACTATTTTCCAGTCAGAAGCAAAGTGAAAATGGCTGTGTGCAAACAGCATAAAACCATAACAGCCTGCGAGTAACTGTGTACTAATAAATAAATAATATTACTTGACGACAAGAAAATGTAACAAGATTAAAACAGAGATTATGGGCAAATCTGTTCCAAAATTTACCAGAGCTTACTGGCTTGTATAAATTTTGTTAATTTAAAAATCCTCAATGCCTAAATTTACATACTGTGGGTTCTGTTTCTCAGCTTTCTGAAGTTCATGTAGAACATCCGACGCCCTTAAACTCAGCTTTGCAGTTTTTCTTTCCCTGTCAAACTTCACTAACATATATTCCACCTGAAAAAAAAAACATATGCCCCAGTTAAAAAATGTGTTTGTTCCTTTAACAATCATAGATCTCAGAATTTTTTCATTGTCAGAATTAATATGCAATATTCTGTTGGTAGATGTAATTCAATATCAATTCATATGTAGCATTATTTCATTTCATTAAAATTGAAAACAGGTATTAAATAACAAAATAAATAAGCGAATGTTAATTTAAAATTATTTAAATGAGCAATAAATCTGTCAAAACAATTATTAGTTTTAACTTTTATACAAAAAGTGGTAGACTCGTAAGATATCATGTATCATGTACATAAGTTCTAGAATGAAAGAAATAAGCCCACCTCATCTCCCCAATAAAGGTAATCACGTTTTCTACTTTTCAGCCTCTTAAACTGGTTGATAAACTGTTGTATTCCATGTTTTCGCACGTGGTCTGCGAGCGCTTTTGTCTCCTCCCAGGAAAGTGGAGATCCTTCGGACAGAAGACCCATCGCCGGAACCTATTCCTTTTTCAACCGGTGTATGAAAGTGATTTTGCTATTATTTGGTCTCCTTTGAATTGTAAAATTCAATGTTGACTTCAATCGCTCGAAGTCGACTTTTTATACACGCGTTTTCACGGGGTCATTTTTACGAACTTTTGATAGAATGGGTTTTTTTCGATTTCTAGAACATGAAGGCTATGTTTACATATTTTAACTGGGTCACTGTGCCGTGACGTCACTACGTTGTATAACCTCTCCTCCAATCGTGATACATCGGCTATCTCGGATTCCTTCGTAAGATTTATAAAATAAATCGTCTGCTGATCCAGAGTGCCTCTCCTCAGCAGTTACTTCCCTTTTCGAATAGTTTTTCGCAACATCCGGGCACTTTCGTCAGTTAGAGTTACGTGCCCCTTGACGACGTTGAAAACAATGGGAAAACGGTCCGTCTAAAATACGTATATGACTCATATCCGCGGATATGAACGAAAAGTGCGGATATGAACGAATAAAGGCAATATTTATGCGTTTTTTGCAGTTTTTTTTATGAACAAATCACTGTTGAATAAAACATTCACAATTTGTGATAAATCTGTAAACATTGCCTCAAAATAGAGCAATTTAATAGACATTATCATGTTTCCAACACTAAATTCATATCCGAGACCATGACGAAGGCTACACACCACCAACAATAAAACCACAATTGTTTGCACTCTGGACCCAACCGGCCTACTCTTTACAGAGAATCCAAAGATGGACGAAGTGTTACGATTGATTGTTTTTTGTGTTAGTTTACACAATGTTTTGTATACTTACACATGTTTATATAATATACTGAATATACTAATATGCTTGATATCTTCTCAAAACTTTATTTTTTTATTTACAGAATCATTTAGAACATATTATTTTGAACCGATTATCGCCAGACACGAAGTAATAATATTATTTGTCATGGTTATATTTTTATTTGAATTCAAAGAAAATTCTGATTTTAAATCCGCTAATACGATCAATGACCTATACATGTTTTATAGGTCCCTGATATGACAAATCGAGGAATGTGGTTTAATCAATAGAGGCTCTATATTTGTCGTGCTACTATAGCTTTGTGCATGGCAAAAGCTTCTTATATTTGATTGTTACTATATATTATAGTTTTGTGGTACGTACATTTATGCAAGTGTATACATTTGTTTAAATGAATACAGGATATCGTAGAGTAAGTAAGACATTAAATACGTCAAGAATGCTAATAACCATTTCAGTTTCGCTGTTATTGAAAAGAAATGTCTTTCGTTACTATGATATTTTATAAGTGAATGTAACAGCTGCATTATTAAACTTAAACGTTTACTCTTCTTATTCTTACTTATAGGATATGCACTTTTGAAATGCAAACAACCTCGGGGAAACTGCTTGTATGTATTGAATAATACAGTGTATAAAATATGATCATACCGGAGTGTGCATAATGCGCATATAAAAATGTAACTTTGAAAGTTGTAATTTTATTGCCTTATGCAAATGAAAAATAGTGTTATATATGTTTAAGTTTATTTATTCTTGATTTTGAATTTGGGAAATGTTATCTTTCATAAAGAGACTTTAAAACTTTAAAAAAGAGGTATTTAAAAGAGAAGTTTGTTTTAAGGGTCCTTTAATAAAAACTTATTAAATATTCAGGAAATGCATACATAAACATTTCCATTATATTTATTATGAACATAAAAAGGAAGCCCGCTAGTTTTAACAACAAAAACTGATTATGAAATATATTAAGCACATGTATACTGATACAGCATTTGTTGGTACAAGTCTGAGTATTATATATAGAGAATAACGGGTTACTGCCTGATATTTTTGTAATATATCAGCCAAGGCTTAGAATAATAAAACGGCGAGGCTTAATATGTGTAAAACATATTTTTTGCTGTTTGTGTTTAAAATATATTACATTATAGTATCAAATTGTTTGTTTGTTTGTTTTGTTGAATCTGATTCAATTTTACTAAAAAGTATAACTTAATAGTTGATTCCGAGTAATATGACCATCCTCCACACATGGCTGATATAAGAACTTCCTATTGACCATGATATAAATAAAAATATCAGGCAACGTTATATCAGGCAAATAAAAATGCGGTGGTATGATAAGATTAAAGCTGTTTATTTCGTCATATATAAATGATTAAAAAAACAGATCAGAATACAGTATGTAACTTTTTACCACTCAGCTTACTCAGCCAAGTAGTGGCTGATACAGTTAAAAACCCAGCATGAGTTTCCCTGAAAAAATTGGTAATGACCATATACTGACAGAATTATGATTTCTAGGTAATTAATTACCCTCTAACTGTGCTCTATGCCAAATGTTAGTATCAGTGGTCGGTGATAAAAGCTAGTTGAACTGTTTGATATACTAAATGCATGTTTTTAACAATTTAAATGGACACTTCATATTAAAACAAGATTCCATAATGATACACTTTATACAATCATATTAAAGATATTTTACGCAGATCAAATGGAAACTCTATGAAAACAATAACGAGATAATTTCTATTATAAGTTTCTGGAGATAGAAATCAGAATCAGATTAACCTTCAGAACAAGATTTACCTTTCTTATTTGCAGAGTTCAATTATCAAGATTTAATCATTCACAGGCTTTATGTATGAAATCGATGTCAGAAAATTGAAAATAAAACGGTTATGAATGATACACGCTATTAATGAAACAATATTGTCACACTCGTACATGTAAAAATTCGATACATTTTCATATTTCTAAATTGTTTACTGTAAAATAGCCTACTGTATATGTTTATTAAATTGCCTACTGTTTATGGTTATAAAAGTATATACATGTACAAGTAAACGGCAATACCTAATATGTACAGTGTTAAAGTGTATATGCTCTTGAAAGTATTGTAATTAAAAATCACTAAACCAGGGATAAAAATGTAGTTAGATAAAACACCCACATACGCTAATAAGTGATAGACGTAGTAGGCACAATGAAACAAAAATTCAAAACGCTTAGTTTTCACGTTAATAAAACTTTGATACATTTCCATTCTTTAAGAATAGCATAGTACATTACTGTTATAGAATGTTAAATAATAGAATATATATATATATATATATATATATATATATATATATATATATATATATATATATATATATATATATATATATATATATATATATATCGCAATACCAATATATACAGTATTTTCTTGGCATTTTATTAAATAACACCCAGTGAAGAAAATGCTATTTAAATTGGGACTTCATATCAAAACATTAGATTTCATAACAGTTTACTTTTGTGTAAAGATATTGTAATAAATAAATAATTTAAAATATAAGTTATTTCAAAGACAAAATAATAAACCTCGAAACTAAGATATATATTTCTTATTGCTGGAGTTAAAGATTTAAACATAGTCAGGCTTTCCAGAATTTGTATGTATGAAAACGATTTTAGAGGTTTGAAAAACACCGATAGACACTAATGAATGATACACAATAACAGTGAAACAAAATGTACAATGCTTAGTTTGAGCAGTTGTGAAAACTTGGTTACATTTGCATTCTTCTATATTTCTACCGTAAAACATACTGCTATAGAATGTTTAAAATGATATATACAATCAAACGATAATATCAATATTTACAATAATTTCAAATACGAGTCATACAAGGTCTTTGATGAGTGTTAGCTACAAAGAATTGATTGTTTTTTTGCATAATGCTAACTGGTTATTAACAATAAAATAAAGATAATGTTTCAGTACAAAAAATCAGGGTCAGAAATATTATACAATTATATACTAAGACATATATATACGTTTTACCATACTTACACCAGCGGCTCTATTCCTAAGTCTGTTGCAATATCAATGTTGTTTTTATAGTTTGAAGCATTTGCAGGAAGTATTCAGAGCTCCCTAAAACTGTGTCAGTTACTAATGTTGTACTATTAAATGATTCATATCAGCCTCTCTGTCCTGTTATTACAGATTAATTACATTTTAACCCTAGTATGTGGACTTATTTCGCTGTTTCCTTAAAATGTGTTTTCTTCACTTCCTTGGTGTTGACGTATATATATATATATATATATATATATATATATATCAATTGGAATCTGTGATATTTACTATGTGAATTGAAATGTTTCCATATTTGCATAATATTTATTTTTATTAAGCCTCATGTTTGGTAATGTTATACATTTTTTGTAAATATTGATTTGGTTGTCGGTTTGAGACAAAACGCTAGATAAGTCACATGTTTTCTGTCAATCAAACATCAAAATATGTGTGTGTGTAAGTTAGATCACTTACATTTTAAAAGAACAATACATCTACATATATAATATGAATTTTCATCAACCTTCACGTGGCCATCAATTATATTCATATCTTAACAAAATACAGTACAGTACATATATACAAGAAGAGCGGGTACGTAAATTCCTCAATCATATATACTAGGTATCATGAATAATATAAGAACAGCAGTAAAGTAATGTACTTATCAGTTATAATGCGCAGTTATAATGCACAAGAAGAAAGGGTATGTAAAATCCTCAATCATATATACAGAACAGAACAGGACAGAACAGTTTATTGAGTAAATCAATGACTCCGGCCCATAATACATAGCATAATGACATAAAACAATGCAATTTAAGAGTTGTGTTCATGATATATAACACAATAACATCAAACTTAATTATACAGTTTCAAAAGTTGTGTAATTTCAAATTTCCAAAGGTGAATGGCAGGCTCTTCGAAACTCCTAAGACATAAGACCCGTTTTCGCAAAACACGGCTCAGTCGTGGAAGCAAGTCCAATAACATGACAACAGTATTCGTATAAATGAAAAAGAAAAGTCTTGTTAACAATTACAAAGATTATGAAAAAATAAAAAACAAGTTGGAACTCGGAACTCCTAAAACATAAGACCCGTTTTCGCAATACGCGGCTCAGTTTTAAAAGCATTTCCAATAACATGACAACAGTATTCGTATTAATGTAAAAAGAAAAGTCTTAGTAACAATACATACTAAGGATCATGAATAATATAAGAACAGCAGTAAAGCAATGTACATATCAGTTATAATGTGCAACAACATCAAATGAGTAAGAACACTACAGTTTTGATAATTGACATCTATATGTATGTACATGTATTTGAGAAAAAGTTGTTCAGCCTGAATATACTAAGGTGAGAAATATTCATGCCAAGATTTTGTTATTATTTTTTTTACTAAAAAGGTCCAGACATTATTTAAACGATAACTTTCTTATATTTATCACAAGTTGGGGTTGATTATTTCAAGTTTGCTATTATGTTAAGAAAAATAAGACTGTTTTATAGTGATACTTAAGTAAATATTACCATCTTTTCAATAACATAAAATTATGTTTTTTTTGCATATTACTTGCAACATTTTTGACAAGGTTGTATTTTTCTTAAATTATTGATTTGTTTCGACTTTCTTATATTTTCATTCTTCGCATTTACAAATGCTTAACAAATGATGGATTAAATTAGATTAGATAGTGACTATAGTAGACATGTATGGCTTTGAGCATTTCAAAAAGGAACAGACTATAAACACTACGTACGAATTAAGTACAGACTATCTATAAGTAATAAGAATGACATACAATGACCAGTATATAAACAACAGCATACAAGTAACAGAAAAGGTACAAGATAGTTTATTATGTGTAATTGTTATTGACTATAGTACACAGGTATACTTATATTCTTCATATGCAATTATTCAATACACATATTGACCTCTACTATATTTAGATATTTTTTATAATATTTGATAAATACAGCTGTCAAAATGGCATTGGTGTAAATATGTTTTATGTATTGTGATATTTTTTATGCGTTTGACCTAGAATGTAAATAAATAAATAAATATACGTAAGAATGCGTTTCCGTCGTGCTCCACTTTGATTGTCTAAGAGTCTTTTATTTCGGGCTGGTTGAGCAATGAATTCAGACAGGTCTGTCAGAGTTTGAAAACATGTGCATGCTGGCAGATAGAGGGATTCTTATCTTAGATCATAAATATTTGGTCGGTAAGGCTGTCCATGGCTAATGATAACAATTAGGCATCACGCTGTGCTAGACATCACAGAATTCAATGGGAAGGTGGTAAACTTTTTGAGAGTGAATAGTTAATTCTGACTCAAGGATGTAAAACTCGTCGTTATTTACCTACATATCAAATAACAGCATGCATTTTATTTAAACACCAAATTAGATCATTTCGAAGGAAGATCAATTTACAATGTAATTGATAAACATGTTTTCGTGAGAATGTTATTACAAAGTTACCACATAATGAAAATATGTAGTTCAATAATTCAGAGACGTAGATAAATTGTTATCTACGTCTCTGAATAACTGAAACGCGTGTTACAGTATTCTGTACCAAATTTTATTGGTGAAAAATATAATCATTTCAAACTCCATATGTATGAAATTTTACTTGTGTAAATATTCAAAGCTTTAAGTTGATTTTAAATAGTAAAATACAAAAATATGAAGTCAGGACCTAATTTACCATATAAATCCAACTTAATACTTTGATGTTATGTTCATTCGTTGTTAAATATTTAAATTTTAGAAACATAGGATTGAAAAATGTTGATAACGTTAAAGCGTCTATGATATTAAATAATACCTCCATCTATGTAACACTTAATGAAGTGTTGTTTGAGTATTATCCGTTTGTTGACCACGTTAACGAACACGTAAATATAGTTGCAGTATAGGAATACGGTTCGTTAGTGATTAGTAAATACTATTATTTTATTTAGAGCACACTATATAAGGTATGCAAGTAAAATCTCCACCTATATAACCGTGTCAGTTTAATTTAATCATACCACAACGTCGACCATCTATGCGAAAAATATAGATGATCTATATGGATGTATATGCTCGTAGGAAATTAGTAATATCGTACGATTAAGACAACAAATGCGACAAAATTACTTAATCTACAAGTATACAATACCTTCATGGTTTGAAAAATAAAACAACAACAATAACAACCAAAAGCACATACATTATAAAAATATTACATGTGTGATAGGGTGAAAGTAAATTTGTCAACTTGGGGATTTTTCCGAATTTTTTCCCGCTGGGTCTGACAGTATTTCTATGTCACGATGGCCTATGGGAATCAACATTGCGAATAAAAGTGATGTATACTATACAAATTAAACAACAATTAGGTATGTGAACAATTTGGGTACTATAAAAGTGGCCGAATTGATAACTTGAAACTGAATACATTAGCGCGTCTCTTTGTTTGCAGGCTTTATATTGCCAAGCTGTTTTATTTTCGCTTTGTATTAAACGTACATATTTTAACATACTCGATTGGGTATAGAAATATGTTAAAATAATCTTTCCGAATATGGATGTATATATGAGGCATTTAAGAAGAAAATGAAACTCATCTTCAATTTCATTATGATTTTAGAGGGTACATTTTTTATCTTGTCTTGGAACATTAACATGACGACGACCGATTTCAATATTTAATATGTGCCGTGGGATAATTCTACGTTAAATTGCAAATATTTTCAGCATTTCTGATTATCCAACTTTAGGATGAATGTTTCTATTTTAACTGCGTTCGGATATTACCATATCGTGTGTAAACCAGAGGATTGAAGTATAAAGCGCACCTGTGAGGCCCAGTTTGTACGAGAATTGTTAACATTTATGTTACTTAACTGTTCATTTAAAATGGTATTTAATAAACTTTTTCTCGTTTAACCGAGTGAATCTTTAAAAAGTATTTAAAGGGGCATTCTCACGTTTTGGTAAATTGACAAAAGAAAAACAATTGTTTCAGAGTCGCAAATTTTTGTTTCAGTTATGATATTTGTGAGGACACAGTAATACTGAACATTTACCATGCTCCAAAATATCCATGATATGCATCTATTGACGATTTGAAATCCAGAAAATAAAGTTATTTGGAAAGTTCTGTTGTTTTCGTTATATTTTGTGAAACTACGAGGATTGCATATATAAAGTAAAAAATACATCTCCCGATAACATGAGCATGGATGTCCGTGTGGTCGAATCGGAGGACTTTTACTTCAGAATTCCAGAGGTCAGTGGTTCGAACGCAGTTGAGGGTTACATTTTTTAAATCGTATATTTTACTTGAGATTTTAGGTCCAATGTTTAAATTTATCAATATAAAGCATTTAATGACAAACTTCAATACGTGTCAAAATCTGTGAAAAGTCCCCTTTAATCTTTCTGAAGTATCTTTCAATATACAATTGAAATCTTTCCAATTCGCTTTACAATGCAAACGTATTTGTAGAGGATTTTACCTTAAAAACCCATTTAAAAAACAGTGTGCCCTTTCTAAAGTATCACCTTGATCATAACCAAAAATTTCCGAACAGTAATTTATGACTGATAGTACATAAAATTCAAACAGATTGAACATAATATTTTTTATTTTATTTTATTACTTTTAATAAAATAATAGTGCATATCAGGATCGTTATCCTTTTTTCGCACGTGTTCGTAGCTAGAGCGAATGATCCACCGCTGGTAAGCACAACCCCTTAGTATTTGAAAAAATTAACGACTTTTACTTCTTGGTAATTATAAAACCATTTGTCGTTTACACATACCCTCCCACCTTACGAACCATCGTTACTTTAGTGTTTATGCCCCCGTAAGCGTGGCATATAGCAGTCGCGATGTTCGTTCGTCAGTTCGGCATTCAGTTTCCCGGAGGATATTTACGCAACACTTTCGGATAATGAGCTGAGCCGTTTCACCACTCTTTTGAGTTATTCGCCTCTTTAAAGCGTGATTTTCGAATACCACATTTTTTTCCGAAATACGTTCTGCCGTATTAACCTTAAAAAAATGGTAGTATCGAGGTAAGACACTTAAAATTTCCATTTCCGTTAACACATTAATGTTTTATAAGTAAACCATCTCCGCAATGTCGCAGAAGACACCCATTTTACGTAGTACTTGTTTTTCGCGTTTCTGAAGATTCGCGTCTTCTGAAAATATCATTATTGATAATGCTTGAACTGTATATAACGTAACATGTTCACACCTACGAAATACTGTTCTACTAAGCGTGTGTATCAGGCATTACATTTTGGTTTGGAGTCATGAAACGTAGAAACCTAAACACGAGTAAATAATTCCGATTGTATGATAGCTACAAATCGGATCAGAACAAGAGAGATCTGTCGCTTTGCCGATGAATAACGATGATGCGCATATTGTTCACATTCTGTTTTAGTGCATCTATTTTACTACGATAAGTTCCCGTTTTGCCAAAGTAAATTTACAAAGGATAATTAAACTTTTTTTTCAAAATGAATATAACGCATGTAGCGGCATTTACACACATAATTATACTTTTACTATAAAGTAATTACAGTTGACAACACATAAGAAAATTTAAATAAATATGTATTTGCACATACCGGTCTATTGTAGTTTATCGTAAAGATATCAAAGTCACCATATAATAACGCATATTCAGCAGATGCGTCAAATATCTATTTGAGCTAATTATCAATAATTTAATCAAATTTTATTAATTTCCTATTCAATAAAATAATGCATATTTATTATATTCAAATATATATTGTGTGTGTATTTTTTTATTATCGAGGAAATGACATTATTGATATATTAAAAATCTCCAGAAATAAATAATAATATAGATAGTATTTTGTACATGAATTTCGCCGAAACAAGGAAGAACAAGTCGACGAAATTTCTC
This sequence comes from Dreissena polymorpha, assembly GCF_020536995.1. NCBI lineage: Eukaryota > Metazoa > Mollusca > Bivalvia > Myida > Dreissenidae > Dreissena > Dreissena polymorpha. The sequence goes on from NC_068357.1 coordinate 9,562,219, forward strand.
ATTTGCTTCATACTTTAACTGTGGATTACTGTGGATTGAGAGACAACATTTACTTTTGAAAGTTATTGTGCTAATAACGTTTATATTCAACATTTGATCTGACCACGGATGTTTGTCACGAGCGACATCATCAAAGCACAATTTGTTGAGGAACAAATTGCATAGCTACAAATGTGATTAAGTGAAAAAGATATTTCTGATTGAGATATTAAACCAAGCCAAGATCATAGATGTGTCAACACTACTAGGGGCACTAAAAACCACGGGTCGCCCGAAAATGGGCGTCTTCCGTATATCACACAATCCGTAAGAACCGGACTAATGGTCCTTTGGGAGTGACTATGGCAGAAATTTTCGGCCTTTGCGCCCAATCTTCGCACACGGGCGTTGTTTTCCGAAAGCTGTGTATCCATTCATTTTCTTAAAAATTACATTACTTAAAACAATATAGTGTTACCTTTTGTGAAATGGCTTGATATCCTTGTTATGCGTGCTTGGATAACTGCGATGATTTTTGTATTCACTGTGAGGTACGTCTTACAAAAAATACATTAATACGTAATACTGTTTGTGTGTGTATGAATTCTTTGAACGAGTTCCCGAAATTGTTTGTATTATTTATTGCACTTTCAGCTTTAAATATAACTAACGCATGGCAAACATAATAGTCGTTGAACAATATTTACTCGACACATTAGCATTAGGCGGACATTTCGACTCGCTTGTTAAGATATATATATATTTTAACCATGCATATAACCTCTTTCCACATGTAAAAAATATCGTTATCAAACATGCCCTCAGTGGGACTAAATTCAGGCGCATACATAACGCACGCTTCAATGAGATTGTTTACACTGAACGACCACTATCGTATGCCTATAACGGTAACTCATAGACATTTAATTTATAGAGATTTACTACTTCACAAAGCGTTCACAAGTCATTGCTTTCCCCAATACAAAATTTCCACCATCTTTTATTATGGAAAACGTATTTCATTCGGAGTTTTAGGTAAGTTACTTCTTCCTGATCTATTTTGGAAGTATGTAAATATATATATTCGCACAATTGAATTAACGATATTCTGTATTAACAATTGTTATTATTTTCCGGTCCGTCGTTGTATGGATTTACTTATATTTCTAACTTAGAACCTTTCGGATGATGTTAGGATATTTCAATATTTATTATGTGTTTAAATTGCGTTCATGCTCATATATTAAATCTTATTTCTTTTTCTGCGTTTTACGCCTATTATGAAATATATCCCTTGCCCGGTGGTTGAAGTAATTAATTCAAAACCAACGATCCTGAAAGGCGTTTTATTTCTGTAATTTGTAGGACAATGGTTATAATAATATTAAAATAGTATACACATGCATTTGCATGCATAGTTTATTATACTGTGATTAGAATAAAATAATTATAGTAATTTCCAGAGACATGACTAACAAATAATAATTAGCATATCATTCAAATGTCTGATCTTATATATAAGTCTGCGGTCCAGTTATTATACATTTTACGTAATTATGTACATACCAAGTAACCCTGAAGTGTTAAACAATATAATTATTACTAATCATTACAATAAAATCCAAACCAAAATAATATCAATTCTTTAGTATAAATTTCAGCACTTATTAAAATAAAACAAACAACTAGAATATATCCCCAATGTAAGTCACGAACTTTCCCAGTAATTTGCTAGACATCAAATATGTTTTTCGGGCGACTTTAAATACTGACCCAAAGGACTAGGTGTGGTTCCGAATTACCTTTTCCTTAGCATTCGATCGTGACAGACGATTTATCTCCTTAACCTCCGTATGATAAATTTATATATTAAAGTGCTGACTGGTATTATTAGATATTTCTTTTTTGGTCATAGGGATGTTTTTCTTGCTGAATCATTGGTCTGCAATCTGGTTTACAGAATGTTCTAGAACCATGACGTATTGTCGAATGTTTTAAATTGGGGATATGCCTTTCATTTAGTTAAATACTCGTTTATTCAAGTTAATACGGAATACAGTTAGTTCCATCGTGGTTACACATTAACAATGCGATGGTATGATGGCGACACTGCGATGGTACGATGGCGACAATGCGATTGTACGATGGCGACAATCCGACAACGCGATAGTACGATGGCGACAAAGCGATAGTGCGAGTGCGACAATGCGATAGTACGATGGCGACAATGCGACAACGCGATAGTAAGATGGCGACACTGCGATAGTCATATCGTACTGTAGCCATCGTATCATTTCATTGTCGCCATCGTACTATCACATTGTCGTCGTCGTAATGTCCACTTATTCATCGTATTATCGCACTATCACATTGTCGCCATCGTACTATCGCATTGTCGCCTTCTTACTATCGCATTGTCGCCATCGTACTATCGCATTGTCGCCATCGTACTATCGCATTGTCGCCATCGTACTATCGCATTGTCGCCATCGTACTATCGTGTTGTCGCCATCGTACTATCGTGTTGTCGCCCTCTGGATTTTAATGTGTAACCACGATGGCACTAACGGTATTCCGTACTTTTATATCGCCTGAAACATATGTCTTGTATCTTCCTGATTGTAAGATTTTGCTTTAGAAGTATTTTCTTGTTGCAGGTAAAGGCAAGTACAAACATAATCATGTTATATGACAATTATATAAAATACAAAGTAAAATTAACACCTAATGTACGTTTAATAATCTATATGTAGTAAGTATTTTGTTTAAAAAAAAATTACTTAATTTTAAACATATATAGCCTAAGTTAGTACTATAAAATGTGCAATTTCAAGGACGCTTTATTTCAGTAACAAATGGATCTTTTATTTAGATTAAAATTGCGGATACAGAAAATATCTATGCGAATCTATTCTAATGTTTATGTACTTCAAATGATGTTATAGCGGCCGATATCCATTTAATAGCTTTTAAGTATCGCTCGTTGCAGGTATGCAAAACATGGAGTAATTATACTTGTCAAAAAATATCTCGCAGCGAGAGGGACCAATGGCGAAACACAAGGTTGGCGTACATTTGCTTGAGATGCCGTACAGACGACGACGGGAACTTCGATTATTTGATGGCTCTGGAGCGCCTACGCCAGGTTTGTTAAAATGATAAAGAAGACCTTCGAATTATTTCGATTTATTTTACATGGGATGACAAACGTCATAATTGCCATATTAAGCCTTTAATAATCACGTTTAAAATGTATGTCTTTTATGCTTCGATGGATAATTATTAAACACCGTTGAACACAATTCAGGGAATACACATACGACGACGACGATGATGATGATGATGATGATGATGATGATGATAATGATGATGATGATGATGATGAAGATAATGAAGATGATGATGATGATGATGATGATGATGATGATGATGATGATGATGATGATGATGATGATGGTGATGATGATGATGATGATGATGATGGTGGTGATGTTGATGATGATGATGATGATAATAATGATGATTACAATTATGATGTAAAAGAAGAAGACGGCGAGGATTATGTTTGTGTTTGACGCAAAAATAAAGAATCTAGACAATCATGGTTGAGTGTCTTATATCATGGAACTGGAATTGCACAAACACGCCTACGAATGTTTATCAAACTATCATTTGTGTAAGCAAAATACTTTATTCTGAATATGAACACCCCGTACACATGATGATGACGATGAGCCCTATTTAAAGAATTGTAATGTTTATTTTTTTAAGTCATCTTCCGGTGGAATTCGCAAGTTAACCAAGGCCGTGGAACGAGAGAAGCTCTTCCTGAGATATGCCCCCCTTAACATAAAATTGCACAGCGACTTCAACAACCACGAGCAAGATCCAGTAGCAAATACTCTTCTTACACATTTTCATGCTTCTGACATGTCAGCATTACACAGCAGCCCAAATGGAGACTGTTTCTTTAACTCGGTGTCGCTGTTATTAAACGGAGATGAAACGCGAAGCACGGAATTACGATACAGATGTTGCATTGAAATGGTGGTGAAAAAAAAACGAAATTATGATTCTTCCACAATACAAACGACTCACCGTTTTGTGTCCACCATTTGAAGAAGACTGTATTAGGTGTGTACGTCAAGGGACCGATGCCACAATGCATATGTTCTTAGCAACTTCAATGTTGCTAAATCTCCCAATAAAGGTCATGTATCCCGCAGTCAATAGTGCAAACACCTACATTTTTAAGACGCTGAATACGCTCATCAGACCTAAATTTGCCGATCCAAAACAAGGAAATCTAACATTGATGTGGACGAGCATGAGTGTGCCTACAAAACCACCAACGGATGTTGAGCCATGGGTAGCTAATCACGTTGTTCCTTTAGTTGACAACGTAAAACAAGGCGAAATATATTCCATGACACATTTCCGACGTTTAAAAGAAAGCCAAGACAAGCCTCACTCCTTCCAATCGGAAAATAGATATGATGTTTTGCAACACGAAGTCATCGAGATGCATGACGAAGATACTGTCAAAGGCAGCCCACATTTATTGACAATCGAACGAACGAAAAAAGCTAGTTCAACTCGGAAACAAACATTTAACACACAAAAGCCAAAGATCAAGAACGGTCATGTCAATAATGCTCATAGACATATCGAAGAACTGAGCACGACTCAAAACCAAACACATAAGGAAACAAAGTATGTGTACGTTACTGCAACGAATATTCGAGATCATGACTATGCAATTACAACTGGTGTTCGCCAATCGGGGAATACACAATTGCCATCAGAACCATTTTTAAATGAAGCCGTCGAATACACTCCTGACAGAATTGGAACTGGATCTATCTCTGAAAGTACAGATCAACTGACAGAAGATAAAATGAGATCAGATGAACCCCCTACCAATACTTCAGAAATAGATACACTGACCGAAGATACAAGCATATCAGATGAACCTCCTACCAATACGTTAGAAATAGATACGCTGACCGAAGATTCAAGCATATCAGATGAACCTCCTACCAATACGTCAGAAATAGATACACTGACCGAAGATACAAGCATATCAGATGAACCTCCTACCAATACGTCAGAAACAGATACACAGACTGAAGAAAAAAGAATATCAGATGAACCTCCTACCAAAACTTTAGACACAGAGATACTGACAGAAGATGCAATCAATACAGACGACACTCATGAAACCGATGAGGTGTCAACATTTATAAATGGACCATTAGACAAGTTTTTAGATATAAATGACGTTATACGAATTTTTAGTGGACCATTTGCTATTCTTAGTGAAATACCGACCGGTAGGAAAGATGGACACTATTTCATCATTAATAACGGGAATAACAACGAAAGACGTATGCTGGAAAAAAATCACAATTTTGGGATGACTGTGGTGCCTGGTCGAAGGGAACATCTCCTATGTTTTCGTTTCTTTACAATGATGGAAACCTGCAAACAATTCATAATAAAGAAGGGTTATACTGCGTCGAAAAAAATGAAAAACAGAAAGAAAATATATGAAACAATCGAACCTCAACCACCTACAAACCAAATATTGACGATACAACGGTTATACAACACATTGAATGTAAGCGAAGAAGGAACGCAGCAATTTAAAAGACGCTGCACTTGGATTGTCAGCCGCCCTGACAATTTAACACAACTACCTTTGGACGTTGCTGTTGTAGAATACATAGGTACTTTTCCGGAAAGAAAACGACATGGGTCGGCCAAAAGTGCTTCCGCCCCCTTTTATATTCGAACTAAACCTGGGGTACAAAGTCAACTGTCAAACCTGCTCAAAACACAGACTGTTAAATCAGTGGAGCAAACTATGAACAAAATGCACACAGATGATTTTTCTAAGCAACGCAACGAAAAACAATTAAGAAATATAAAGTACACATCGATGAAATCAAACAATTCAGTACAATCAAATCCGGCAGACCAAATAATGTGTGTTGAGGAAATGACAAAAACCCATGAGTTAGTATATAGCGTCAAACATTTAAAAGGCATAAACCAACCTGTAATAACCCTCATGAGCAATCAACAAATAACTGACCTTAAACGATTCTGTGCGACCGGTAAAACAATCTTAGGTGTTGACAAGACCTACAACCTGGGCGAATTTTACGTCACACCTACTGTTTACAAAGATCTTTCGGTGAAACGAAGAGATACAGGAAGCAATCCCTTAACATTTGGACCGACATTCATACATACGAATTCTTCAACCAAAACATATTCCTCTTTTTTTCACGACATTGCTGACAACCTATCCAATGTTGAAATAAAAAATCTGGTCATCGGTTCAGATGAAGAAAAGGCTTTTCTAGCAGCAATAGAACGGTGCCTTCCAGAAAGTACGCATACGCTGTGCACTAGGCATTTGCGTCAAAACACGAACAAATACATGGAAGATAAGATCGGATTTCCACTGATGGTGCGGCAACAAATATGTGACGCCATTTATGGACGCGATGGATTGACGTCATCAAATGATGACGACAGTTTTGATTATCGCCTTAACCAAATAAGAAGATCAATAGAAATATTCGATAACAACGTCGTAGACAAAAAGTTCCTTCCATACTTTAATGACAAACTAGTACCAACTTTAACGAATTATATTATGCAACCATACAACAAGAAAATAATCGGATACGGATGGACGAACAATAATTGTGAATCAGCTAATCATATACTCAAGGCCGCAACGCATTGGAAACAAACAGAGATACCAAAATTTATAGAGGTAATAAGCAGCATAGTCAATAACGAAACTACAGAGCGTTGCAGAGCTATAAGGGGCATGGGCAACTATCAACTTACAGAAAGATATGCCCATCACTACCAGCCAATTGACAATTGGTCGGGAATGTCGCAAGAGAGCAGAGATTTTCGGCAAAGAAAATTCTTGTCTGATAAGGGGCGTGATAGGGGTGTGGTTCAATCCACTAATGGTCTGCGCACATTCTACAGAGCACCCTCATCAGGCAAAAAACCAAACCAAGTTAAAAGAAAAAGGGCAGAAAAGTCGCACACACCTGTGAAACGATTAGTGCTTGGAACAAATCAGTCACAATGAACGTCCTGTCAGTAAAATCAGACTCAACAAAACATACTATATATTTCACCGACGTTGTTTTTCAATAACAGCATGCACTCGTATACCGTTAAAATCAACGGTGTTTTATTTTAGCATTTGCATTAATGATATTACTGCTGATAGTCGTGTAATTTTTCTGAATATATAATACAACGAACAATATTGATGTTGTTTTAATATTTACATAGTAAAATAGTCTTGCATTTAATGGCTGGAAGTACTTTTATCTTCAGTATGTGCTGTATGTTATGTGCTGTTTTAAACATACTCGTTAGGGCATTACAGTTAAAATAACGCGTTTTTTCTCACTCACCTTCTGCAAAATGTGTATTTTTTTGAAAAACGGACAACGTGCTGAAAAACGGACAACGTGCTTACGCTTATGTACGTTCAGACCATAGCTTGTTCACGTGTGTTAACAGCATACGGTCCAAGAAGTAGTAGTAGTAGTAGAGCTAGTGGTAGCAGTGATGGCGATGGTAGTAGTAGTAGTAGTAGTAGTAGTAGTAGTAGTAGTAGTAGTAGTAGTAGTAGTAGTAGTAGTAGTAGTAGTAGTAGTAGTAGTAGTAATAGTAGTAGAAGAAGTTGTAGTAGCAGTTGTAGTAGTAGTAGTAGTAGTAGTAGTAGTAGTAGTAGTAGTAGTAGTAGAAGTAGTAGTAGTAGTAGTAGTAGTAGTAGTAGTAGTAGTAGTAGTAGTAGTAGTAGCAGTAGCAGTAGCAGCAGCAGCAGCAGTAACAGCAGCAGTTGCAGTTACAGCAGCAGCAGCAGTAATAGAACAATTATGAACAATTATGATTATTGTTTTCATTTTTAAGTTACATTTACCTGTCAAATTTATATCGAATACACGGCATATACCGTTTATACAAGCGCTCTTGTTTCAATTACTCCAGATATTTGACAATTTTTTGAAAAAGGCACTCACTGTGTACAGCACTGTGACATAATACTTCATGCACATCTATTTTCTCAAGGGATACTATTAAATTTCTTACTATTCTGTTTATGTCTTGCCTATGCGACAATAAGGAATTGCAGTTAAAATGTGTGATGAAAATTAGCGACTCGTTTATATAAATTAAAAAGTGTTGTTTATATTGATCAAATAATCGTTGTTTTCTTGTTAGTTTTGTGAATTTTATAAGTGTTTTTTTTCGATAAGACTTTCGAAGATATGCATATATGCCTACCTGTTCAAATATTGTTTTGCCTTATGTCGTTCAATTTCGCTTCTATGTTTTGCGTCATTATTTGCGTAAATGTATTTCAGTGAAATGGTAAAGCTAAATTACGAAATATTGAGCTATTTTTATATAATGTTTTATTCTGTTAATGGAATTCATTCAAACTAAAATCGTAAAACATGTAATATTCACATATCATTTAAGGATATTCTTCACCTTAAGTTACCCTCTAGAGCAAACCTACATCTGTTAATTTTTTACAATTTAATATTAATAATTTGTATGCTTAATATTTTACACGTTTTTCTTATCAAAATAATTAGTTTTATATCTTATTTAAAGTTCTGGTTTGAACAATCCCTTGCTTTTGGAATTCATATTGATTTATAACTCTTACATGAATTATTAACATTTTATGACAATATCTCAATATGAACTTTAATGTATCGCCAATTTTCATTTTGTCTCAAAGTCCTTGGGCGAGAACACTCTTGTGTCTATGTTTTATGATACAAAAACACAATTTTATTAATAAATCGAATAATTGTATTACCTACGTTGTATGATGTATTTTGAATTTGTTATGAGAAAAATAATATAGATGATTTTAATTTACATATTTTACCTTAATCTTAATTTATGAATAATTACACGTGAAACACACATGTGTAGTCATTGTTTGAGAATGTACATTCAACACTATAAAAAATGTTTAATCAAAACTGTTCAGTAATTTTCGTATGATCAATTCTATTCCCCATTTAGATGCTTTGATATGGAGATATTTAAGCCATATTCCTTATAAGAATTGTAATCTGCGGTAGTCAGCAAGTTCAAAGTTGTATACGTTAAGGAATAATCATGCAGTTTTATTAAAGTTCAAGCATCGATATGCTCTGTCTAAAAAAAAAAAAAAGTATTAATTAATAATTTAACGAAAACACTATATTTTCTAAACAAAGATATCCCTGTTTGCTATGACGACATTTTAAAAGTGTTTCCTTTACACGCATTCAAATGGAAATAGAATTATTGCCTATATGTATGTAAATTTATTTCACACATATTCCTTCCAAACATAGTGCATACTTTTCTTTAACACTTATTTTGTTCGTCAATTTATATATCACGATAAGCATGTACTGTTAAATGGACAATAAAATTGTTTTTTTATTCTATAATACTCTTGTGTTTGTATATATATATTTTTTAACAAAGAGAAATATGTGAGTGCGTATGTCTACGAACATTGAAAACTACTTCTCCGTACTGAATCGGCATTTTCATGGAATTTTCGTTAATTACCAATTCATTGTTTAAAATAACATTTAAACATTCATTCAACAATCACGGAAATTGAAATTTCATACAGATTTATGTGAGTTAACCCGCGATTTCTCCCGCATTTTATGACCGTCTTGCGGCTCTTAAGGCCCATATATCAATATTTGGCAGGTTCGCAGCGAACATTACCAGGGTAGCCCGAACAGGTTTATTTATATTGCATAAGGGCTGGCAATGTCTGTTTCACAAAAGCAATAGATTATTTTAATCGCGATGAATGTATATTTTATCATCGGTCTGTAAATATAAAATAAAGATAATACATGTAATTTGAGGTTTTTTGTGACCAAGCTTTATTACTTTGACATTATACAATAGCAAATTATGTTTTAATTCAAAGGAAAATTATTGTAACGCTACGTGAGAGTAAATGGGCCAAACATAAAAGCAATGAGCAAGTATACATTATCACGTCTAGATACTGGTATCAGGCGATACATTTGATTGTCCAATTCATTTTGTTTGTGCCATAAAAACATAACAATTATAAAGTTGGTATTTTCGATTCAGTAAATAGTTCGTAACCTGCACCACGTACTTAGCCGATAAATAACTCTAAACAATCATGTATTTATAATTCATAATTGATGTATAAACCAAAAAAGCTGTTTATATCTGATATATATATATATATATATATATATATATATATATATATATATATATATATATATATATATATATATGCGTGCGTGCGTGCGTGCGTGCGTGCGTGTGTGTGTGTGTGTGTGTGTTTAAATTGCTATCTGTCGGCGAGGCTTTAAAGTGTGTGGCTGCCGACCGGCTTCTGCCCTGACGGTAAAGTATTATTGACAGGTTACATATGGGTTCTTCTATTTGGGTTCCAGCTCTCTAATCGCATCTCCAAACAATGTAGATAAATACCATAGATACTTTATTACACGTCAAATCATGCTTTTAAACATCGATGCATAAATACTGAGTGCGATGATTAAAACATATAAACATATACACACATACATTACACATTATACATGTCAACAAGTACATATTATACAGGTGCATTGATGTTTCAGGATAGATTACAAAAGCATAATTACCGAATAATAGCTTATAGAATAAAACTTATCAGACAAGATTTGAACAATCACATAATACAATCAAAGACAAAACATAATGACAAACACATGGCAAACATGAAACAATGTAGATAAATATCATAGATAATTTATTACATATCAAATCATAACTGTATACATCGAGATGTAACATAAACGAAAAACAACAACCCGATTATAATTCATAAGCGATAATAATTATATACAAATGCACCATACGACATATCCATCTAATATATAACAAAAATCCACGTTTATAGTCATGCGACGTGAACATTAATTTGTTACAAATGAGCTTTTATAACGGTTGTTATATTAACGTTATCTTAACGTCATTAAATTCCATTCAATACTGTTCGAGGCATTATCCAAATAAGAAGCTGGACGATAGGATTAATATATGTATTCATTTTGGAGCAAAATAGTCCAAAATATAACACAGGCCTACGTTCATTAAAAATCACTTATTTTTCAAACGCTTTAGATAATTTTATGTGTCAATATATGATAGTTTTTTTAGGGCTATTTGTAAAAAAATAAATAAAATCTATAGCTGTATACAGTTTATATATAAGATAAACATTCATTTTGGGAAAATAATAATTTATAAACAATAAAGATATATGCATTTATTTATACATCAATTTAACAAGACTTTATTTAAAAACAAAGTACATTCAATGGGCATATTATGCGAAATAAAGTATGTGCTTATCGGAAGATATATACCATAAAATATATAGAATCCATTTATTAATCATACAAATACCGGCTTTACTGGTGCAACTTTGGTATTGGTGTTGTGTAGCCTAACAGCGGGGCTCTAACTTGGCGTTCATATCCGCGGATATGAATTGAGAGTTACTGAAATTAAAAATGCCAATAAAAAACGCTTTTAAATTAGTTCGATCGTAACATAACACATAAGCGACGTGTATTTTTGTCCCAGAATGATTTTCATACAAAAAAATAAAGGAAACTCCATTTAATAAGCCGTTATTTGTTCATATCCGTACTTTCCATTCATATCCGCGGATATGAGTCATATACGTATTTTAGTCATACCCATGGGAAAACAATATTTAGCGCTGCGCTATTTTATTTGGATTGAGAAATAGAGCGTGATCGGTATTTATATATTTAAACGATTAAATAAAGATTTTTTTCAACATGCAAACAAGTTGTTCTACTTTACTGAAACAAATTAGATTAAAAACAAACAATAAATATATCAATTTCAAATATACAACATATATATACATTAACCATATCAGAGCGACTCTGGTCCCTGGCCGTCTTTACCTTATATGGTAATCATAACCATATATGTCACAACACAAACATCTATAAATAAACGTTATGAATGAGTGTAATATGACCAAATATGAAGAAAGCGTAATCAAATAACGTGCGAGGGGTACCGAATGGAGAAACAAGAAAAAACATCGTTGGAATAATCTCCCCTTTTGATTGCACACGAGCTTTCAAACGGTTGAGATTCGGTATTGTATACGTTTGTGACATTGTTTTGAGATCAAGAAGTCATTTCGGCGCTTATATATTTCAGTCTTGTTTTTGAACTTGCAATAGCTATCTTTTAATTGTGATTTGGTGTATTTCGACATTTCCGCCATATTTGAAATCCCGTTCTGACTCAATGCAAATACCAGTGTTAGTGAAACTAAGATTTCTACTGCAAAAAAGTGTAATTAAATCATTTAAATTGATATGGACAGCTAGAAAGATGTTTATTTAATCATGTAAGTATTGTTTCGTTATGTATATTGACCGTATCGATTATATATCGATGAACACAAACTGGCTTTTCCGGGTTTTGTTAATCTGTTTGGGCGCGGCCATCTTGAAAGTCATGTTATAGGTGCTATTTTTATATTGCTGTAACGTGGCACCTATTTGACCAATCGTGAAGCTTTTGGGCCGTTTGCAAAGAAGAAAGCGCCCACTTGACTTCTGAATAATCAAAACACGTTTTCTGTACAGAAAAATAGCGCGATTTGGGTATGACTAAATACGTATATGACTCATATCCGCGGATATGAATGGAAAGTAACGGATATGAACAAATAACGTCTTATTAGATGGATTTTCCCAAAAAAAATGGATGATGAAAATCATTCTGCCGACAAAAATACACGTCCGCTTATGTGTTATGTTACGATTCGAAATAATTTAAAAGCGTTTTTATTGGCATTTTTAATTTCATTAACTCTCAATTCATATTCGCGGATATGAACGCCAAGTCAGAGCACCGCTGTTAGGCTACACAACACCAATACCAAAATTGCACCAGTAAAGCCGGGTATTTGTATGATAAATATATAAATTCTATATATTTTTATGGTATTTATCTTCCGATAAGCACATACTTTATTTCGCATAATATGTCTATTGAATGTACTTTGTTTTAAATAAAGTCTTGTTAAATTGATGTATAAGCGTAAATCTATGCATATATCTTATTGTTTATAAATTATTATTTTCCCAAAAGAATGTTTATCTTATATATAAACTGTATAAAGCTAAGTACGTGGTGCAGGTTACGAAACTTTTTAATGAATCGAAAATACCAACTTTATAATTGTTATGTTTTTATGGTACAAACAAAATGAATTGGACAATCAAATATATACCAGTATCTAGACGTGACAATGTATACTTGCTCATTGCTTTTATGTTTGGCCCATTTACTTACACGTGCAGGCATGGCGAAATTAGAAAAAATCTGCCGGTCATCCGGACAGGCATTTCAGAGAAAATGTGCCGGTCCGGAGAAAATTTAGCCGGACCGTAAAGCAACAACAACTTAACTAGAAAATTCAAAATGGCAGCGATCACATCTTGATCTCTTTATTCAACCGGCCGTTAAATTGATTTTAATCGCTTAGAGGTTTACACTGGCAGCTAATTGGTGTTAATCGGTTGTGTAATGTCAATCATGTTGTGAAAAATTCGCGTGTCAGTTTTTATTACATGTATTCCCTATTAGAACGGTTCGGTGCGATTAATTCAATAAGTATGTGCAAGACTAATAATTATCAAATTTAAGTTATTCGAAACGATTTTAAACATTCTTACTTTAATATGATTGCAGTTTGGAGCGGCTGTTAAAATATATGCGCACAGTACAAACACGTTACCTGAATTTAATGATTAAGGCATTTCATTTTTCAGAACGTTTACTAGTAATTAATTAAATAAAAAAGACGATTTATTTTACATGCTACCGCAGTTGTAATTGTTAACAGCGATTCATTTTCATTTTTGACCGTATCAGGAAAGTCCCCGGGAAGCACGTTTTTTCTAATGGCACTGCATATGATGCAATAAAAACATTTCTTTGTACATGTATCGTATTGCATTCAATCTAAATTTAAATTCGCTCGTCCAATGAAAGCTCTGCCCCATAATGCACTGTACTCTTTACACTTATGAAAATGGCGTATGAATATGGTGTGTTGATCACGGATACCATATTTTATGTCCTTATCCTACTCGAAAAATGAATGTACAAAGCTATCAAGATCTTTTTGTTAGAACGCAGTTGGCGATGTTGCAAACGAGTTTAAAGTAGGTGTTGTGTAACAAGTTGGATTTGCTAATTGTACGTAACAAACCTACAGCAACATCAAAACAACGAGCGATTTCATTTTCATGATGTAGTAAGCGATTAGCTCTTCGAATTTTCAACTTGAAAAAAAAGATTTGTTGCAATCATTTCACATTTTGCCGGTCACCAGGACCGACATTCTTGTTAAACCTGCCGGACCAAATTGAAATCTGCCGGTCAGGACCGGCGGCCGGCAATTTCGCCAAGCCTGCACGTGGCGTTACAATAATTTGCCATGGAATTAAAACCACATAATTTGCTATTGTATAATGTAAAGTAATAAAGCGTGGTCACAGAAAACCTCAAATTATTATCTTTATTTTATATTTACAGACCGATGCTAAAATATACATTCATGCGATTAAAATAATCTATTACTTTGTGAAACAGACATTGCCAGCCCTTATGCAATATAAATAACCTGTTCAGGCTACCCTGGTATGTTCGCTGCGAACCTGCCAATTATGATAATGGGCATTAAGAGCCGCAAGACTGTCATAAAATGCGGGGAGAAATCTCGGGTTAACTCGCCATAATCTGTATGAAATTTCAATTTCCGTGTGTTGAATGAATGTTTAAATGTTATTTTAAACAATGCCATTGGTAATTAACGAAAATTCCATGAAATGCCGATTCAGTACGGAGAAGTAGTTTTCAATGTTCGTAGACATACGCACTCACATATTTCTCTATGTTAAAAAATATAAATATACAAACACCGCGGTATTATAGAATAAAAACAACACAATTTTATTGTCCATTTAACAGTACATGCATATCGTGATATATAATTGAAAAACAAAATAAGTGTGAAAGAAAAGCATGCACTATGTTGTGAAGGAATATGTGTGAAATAAATTTACAACATATAGGCAATAATTTTTTATTTCCATTTGAATGCGTGAAAAGGAAACACTTTTAAACTGTCGTCATAGCAAACAGGGATATCTTTGTTTAGAAAATATAGTGTTTTCTTTTTAATTATTAATGAATACTTTTTTGTTTTTTTAGACATAGCATATCGATGCTTTAACTTTAATAAAACTAAAAGCGTGAGTATTCCTTATTCCTAAACGTATGCAACTTTGAACTTGCTGACTACCGTAGATTACAATTCTTATAAGGAATATGGCTTAAATATCTCCATATCAAAGCATCTAAACGGGGAATGGAATTGATCATACGAAAATTAATCAACAAGTTTTGCGTAAACATTTTTTTAATTTGTTGAAGTACATTCTCCAACAATGACTACACATGTTTGTTTCACGTGTTAATTCATAAATTAAGATTAGGTAAAATATGTAAATTAAAAAACATCTATATTTTTTTCTCATAACCAATTCAAAATACATCATACACGCAGGTAGTAATTTTGTATACAATTATTCGAGTTATTAATAAAATTTGTGTTTTTGTATCATGAAACATAGACACACAGAGTGTTTCGTCCAAGGACTTTGAGACAAAATGAAAATTGGCGATACATTAAAGTTCATATTGAGATATGTCATAAAATGTTAATAATTCATGTAAGAGTTATAAATCAATATGAATTCCAAAAGCAAGGAATTGTTCAACCAGAACTTTAAATAAGATAAAAACTAATTATTTTGATAAGAAAAACGTGTTAAAATATTGAAGCATACAAATTATTAATATTAAATTGTAAGAAATTAACAGATGTAGGTTTGCTAGTAGAGGGTAACTTAAGGTGAAGAATATCCTTGAAAGATATGTGAATATTACATGTTTTACGATTTAGTTTGAATGAATTCCATTAACGGAATAAAACATTATATAACAATATCTAATATTTCGTTATTTAGCTTAACCATTTCACTGAAATACATTACGCAAATAATGACGCAGAAACAAAGAAGCGAAATTGAACGACATTAGGCAAAACAATATTTGAACAGGTAGGCATATATGCATATCTTCGAAACGTCTTATCGAAAAAAAAAATTAATAAAATTCACAAAACTAACAAGAAAACAACGATTATTTGATCAATATAAACAACACTTTCTAATTTAGATAAACGTGTCGCTAATTTTCATCACACATTTTAACTGCAATTCCTTATTGTCGCATAGGCAAGACATAAACAGAATAGTATCCCTTTAGAAAATAGATGTGCATGCAGTATTAAGTCACAGTGCTGTACAACGTGAGTGCCTTTAAAAAAAAATTGTTAACTATCTGGAGTAATTGAAACAAGAGCGCTTGTATAAACGGTATATGCCGTGTATTCGATATAAATTTGACAGGTAAATGTAACTTAAAACTGAAAACAATAATCATAATTGTTCATAATTGTTCTATTACTGCTGCTGCTGCTGTAACTGCAACTGCTGCTGCTACTGCTGCTGCTGTTGCTACTGCTACTGCTCTGCTACTGCTGCTACTACTACTACTACTACTACTACTACTACTACTACTACTACTATACTACTACTACTACTACTACTACTTCTACTACTACTACGATATTACTACTACTAACTACTACTACTACTACTACTACTACTACTACTACTACTACTACTACTGCTGCTACTACTACTACTACTTCTACTATACTATTAATACAACTACTATTACTACTACTACTACTACTACTACTATTACTACTACTACTACTACTACTACTACTTCTACCATCGCCATCACTGCTACCACTAGCTCTACTACTACTACTACTTCTTGGACCGTATGCTGGTTAACACACGTGAACAAGCTATGGTCTGAACGTACATAAGCGTAAGAATGTTGTCCGTTTTTCAAAAAATACACATTTTGCAGAAGGTGAGTGAGAAAAAACGCGTTATTTTAACTGTAATGCCCTAACGAGTATGTTTAAAACAGCACATATCATACAACACACTGAAGATGAAAGTACTTCCAGCCATTAAATGCAAGACTATTTTACTAAGTAGATATTAAAAAACATCAATATTTTCGTTGTATTCTATATTCAGAAAAATTACACGACTATCAGCAGTAATATTATTAATGCAAATGCTAAAATAAAACACCGTGGATTTTAACGGTACACGAGTGCATGTCTTTATTGAAAAACAACGTCGGTGCAATATATAGTATGTTTGTTGAGTCTGATTTTACTGACAGGACGTTCATTGTAACTGATTTGTTCCAAGCACTAATCGTTTCACAGGTGTGTGCGACTTTTCTGCCCTTTTTCTTTTAACTTGGTTTGGTTTTTTGCCTGATGAGGGTGCTCTGTAGAATATGCGCAGACCATTAGTGGATTGAACCACACCCTATCACGCCCCTTATCAGACTAGAATGTCTGCCATAGTCACTCCAAAAGGACATAAGTCCGGTTCTTACGTATTGTGTGATATTCGGAAGACGCCCATTTTAGGCGAAACGTGGTTTTTAGTGCCCCTAGTAGTGTTGACACATCTATGATCTTGGCTTGTTTAATACCTCAATCAGAAATATTTTTTTCACTTTATCACATTGTAGCTTTGCAATTTGTTCCTCAACAAATGTGCTTTGATTATGTCGCTGGTGACAAACATCCGTAGTCAGATCAAATGTTAAATATAAAAATTATAAACGTTATTAGCACAATAACTTTCAAAAGTAAATGTTGTCTCTCAATCCACAGTAATCCACAGTTAAAGTATGAAGCAAATGAGAAATTTCGTCGACTTGTTCTTTCTTGTTTCGGCGAAGTTCATGTACAAAATGCTATCTATATTATCATTTATTTCTGGAGGTTTTTAATATATCAATAATGTCATTTTCTCGATAATAAAAAATACACACACAATATATTGGAATATAATAAATTTGCATTATTTTATTGAATAGGAATTTAATAAAATTGATTAAATTATTGATAATTTGCTCAAATAGATATTTGACGCAGCTGCTGAATACGGTATGCGTTATTATATGGTGACTTTGATATGTTTACGATAAACTACACAATATACCGGTAGGTGCAAATACATATTTATTTAATTTTTCTTATGTGTTGTCAACTGTAATAACTTTATTGTAAAAGTATAATTATGTTTGTAAATGCCGCTACATGCGTTCAATCCATCTGAAAAAAGAGTAAAATTACCCTTTGTAAATTTACTTGGCAAAACGGGAACTTATCGTAGTAAAATAGATGCACTAAAACAGAATGTGAACAATATGCGCATCATCGTTATTCATCGGCAAAGCGACAGATCTCTCTTGTTCTGATCCGATTTGTAGCTATCATACAATCGAAATTATTTACTCGTGTTTAGGTTTCTACGTTTCATGACTCCAACCAAAATGTAATGCCTGATACACACGCTTAGTAGAACAGTATTTCGTAGGTGTGAACATGTTACGTTATTAACAGTTCAAGCATTATCAATAATGATATTTTCAGAAGACGCGAATCTTCAGAAACGCGAAAACAAGTACTACGTAAAATGGGTGTCTTCTGCGACACATTGCGGGATGGTATATACTTATTAAACATTAATGTGTTAACGGAAATGGAAATTTTATATGTCTTACCTCGATACTACCATTTTTTTAAGGTAAATACGGCAGAACGTATTTCGGAAAAAAATGTGGTATTCGAAAATCACGCTTTAAAGAGGCGAATAACTCAAAAGAGTGGTGAAACGGCTCAGCTCATTATCTGAAAGTGTTGCGTCAATATCCTCCGGGAAACTGAATGCCGAACTGACGAACGGACAGCGCGACTGCTATATGCCACGCTACCGGGGGCATAAACACTAAAAGTAACGATGGTTCGTAAGGTAGGAGGGTAGGTGTAAACGACAAATGGTTTTATAATTACCAAGAAGTAAAAGTCTTGACATTTTTCAACGACTTAGGGGTTGTGCTTACCAGCGGTGGATCATTCGCTCTAGCTACGAACACATGCGAAAAAAGGATAACGATCCTGATATGCACTATTATTTATTAAGAATAACAAAATACAAAAAATATAATGTTCAATCTGTTTGAATTTTATGTACTATCAGTCATAAATTACTGTTCGGAGTTTTGGGTTATGATCAATGTGATACTATAGAAAGGGCACACTGTTTTGTAAATGGGCTTTTAATGATAAATCCTTTTCAAATACGTTGCATTGTATAGCGAATTGGAAAGATTTTTATTGTATATTGAAAGATACTTCAGAAAGATTAAAGGGGCCTTTTCACAGATTTTGGCATATTTTGAAGTTTTTCATTAAATGATTTATATTGATAAATGTAAACATTGGATCTTAAAAGCTCCAGTAAAAAATCAAGAATAACATTTAAAAAAGGAAAAAAAAAGTAGCCGGTACCAGGGCTCGAACCAGTGACCGCCGGAGTCCTGGAATTAGTCTGAAGTAAAAACGCACAAGCCCTCTCGGCTATTCCGCCGAATATACACAGGTAGAGTATTTTATACCTTATATAAGCAATCTTCGTAGTTTAGTTAATTTAAACGACAACAACAGAACTCTCCAAATTATTCAATCGTTTCGCGTTGCAACGCTTTATAATTTTTAGGTTTTCAAATCGTCAAAAGATACTTATAATGGCTATATTGGACTATGGTAAATGTTCAGTAATAGTGTTTCCTCACAAATATCATAACTTAAACGAAAATTTGCGAATCTGAAACAATCTTTTTCAATTTTGTCAATTTACCAAACCGCGAAAAGATCCCTTTAAAGGGGACTTTTCACAGATTTTGACACGTATTAAAGTTTGTCAATAAATGCTTTATATTGATAAATTTAAACATTGGACCTAAAATCTCAAGTAAAAAATACAATTTAAAAAATGTAACCCTCAACTGGATTCGAACCACTGACCTCTGGCGTCCTGAAGTAAAAGTTCTCCGATTCGACCACACGGACATCCATGCTGATGTTATCGGGAGGTGTATTTTTACTTTATATATGCACTCCTCGTAGTTTCACAAAATATAACGAAAACAACAGAACTTTCTACATAACTTTATTTCCAGGATTTCAAATCGTCAATAGATGCATATCATGGATATTTTGGAGCATGGTAAATGTTCAGTATTACTGTGTCCTCACAAATATCATACCTGAAACAAAAATTTGCGACTCTGAAACAATAGTTTTTAAGTTGTCAATTTACCAAAACGTGAGAATGCCCCTTTAAACTTTTTAAAGATTCACTCGGTTAAACGAGAAAATGTTTATTAAATACCATTTTAAATGTACAGTTAAGTATCATAAATGTTAACAATTCTCGTACAAACTGGGCCTCACAGGTGCGCTTTATACTTCAATCCTCTGGTTTACAACAAAATATGGTAATATCCGAACGCAGTTAAAATAGAATCATTCATCCTAAAGCTAAGAACCCGCGATTTCTATATTAG